>NC_081559.1:51324177-51624177 GCF_022355385.1 Mustela nigripes | reverse complement strand
CAGGTATTTTTGAATTCCTCCAGTACTTCAGAACATGACCTTATTTGGAATATGGTCCTTCTACAGGGAGAAAAATAAAATCATCAGTGTAGGCCCTAACTATGACCAGCCTATAAAAAAGGGAGATTTAAATGCAGAGACAGACATCCACAAAGAGGAGAATATGGGACAAGATGGTCATGTGGCTGGAGTGATGCTTCTCTATAAATCAAGGAACACCAAGGATTGCCTGAACTGGAAGCAAAGATTCTCCTGTAGAACCTTCAGAATGAGCCTGGCCCTGCTAATGCATGGACTCCAGACACTAGTTTCCAAAACAGTGAGAGAATTAACTTCTGTGGGTTAAGCTACTCAGTTTGTTACTTTGTTAGAACAGCTCTGGGAAATGAATGCACAGAGAAAGCACCCTGAAGGCAGCCATGAAAGAGAATGGCAATCTTGCAAACCAACAGGGTTAGATTGGCAATGACAGGATGGGAATCTTCCAAGAGCTGTTCTTCCCACCCCTGCTCTGCTTATAGACAATGGCAAAAGGGCCTTGAAGCTTTATTTCCTGAAGTTTGGAAGAAGATAAAATTCAGATTACTCAACTTCAAACTCCAAATCTAGTCCATGAAACCAAGGGGAGCACAGAAGGATAGTGTTAGCCTGGTTCCAAGCCTATAAGATGTCTATGGCTTTCTCTCTTTCTTTCTTTCTCTCTCTCTTTCTTTCTTTCTTTCTTTTTTTAACCAGAACTCTACACACATAAACAGACTCATATGTACACACTAATTGATGATTGATTTGAAAGGTTTTTCTTCAATAGAGTTTAAGAATGTTTTTATTGGAGGAGGAGTCAAGATAGCAGAAGAGCAGTAGGCTGAGATGACATCAGCTCACAGGAGTTCCGTTAGATAGTTACCAACCATTCCAAACACCTACAAATCCAACAGGAGATCGAAGAGAAGAGCAGCAATTCTAGAAAGAGAAAATCGACTACTTTCTGAAAGGTAGGACCTGCGGAGAAGTGAATCCGAACCATCAGGAAGATAGATAGTGGGGGGAGGGGCCAACTCCCAGCAGGTGGAAGAGCAAAGGAGCACAAAATCAGAACTTTTAAGTCTGCTCCACTGAGAGACATAGCTCCTGAGGTTAAGCGGGTGTGGAAACCTCGCAGGGACAGCGTGGTCTCAGGTCCCACAGGGTCACAGAAGGATCGAGGGTGTCTGAGTGTAGCAGAGCTCGCAGATATTAGAGCAGGGAAGCTGGCTACAGAGACAGAGCCAAGGAGTGATCAGTGGCACAGTCAGGGATCCCACAAGTGGCAGATCCAGGGAGATCCCCCTGGAAGAGCAGAGCAGCAGAAATCTAATGGGTTTGGAGAAGCCAAATGGGCCTGTGGGGCAGAGACAGAAACGTTCAGTCCCAGGCCAGGTGAGCTTGGAGTGTTGCCAGAGACCATGGAGATTGGAGTGATTGAGAGCTTTTCTCCAAGGGTGCACTGTGGAGTGGGGCCGCAACGTCTCAGCTTCTCCAGATTAGAGATTAGGAGGCCGCCTTTTTCATTCCTGTCCTCCACAGCTCTACAGAAAGCATTCAGGGAACAAAAGCTCCTGAGAGTTAACCTGAGCAGATTACTTAGCCCAGCCCCTGGCAAGGGTGGTGCAATTCTGCTTCGGTCAAAGACTTGACAATCAGTACAACAGGCCCCTCCCCCAGAAGATCAGCAAGAACATCCAGCCAAGACCAAGCTCACTGATCAAGGAGAACAGCAGAATTCCAGAGGAGGGGAAAGCAAAGCATGGAATTCATGGCTTTCTCCCCATGATTCTTTAGTCTTGCAAAGTTAATTAATTTTTTTAATTTTATTTTTTTCTTATTCTAAGTTTTTTTACATTTCCTTTTTCCTCTTTTAATGTTTTTCAACTAGTTTGTCTTAACAATACCTTTCTTTAAAAAAATGTTTTTGATCTTTCATTATTATAGTCATATTTTGTCCTTTATTGTATCTAACTTTATTTTTTGTATACGTATAGGGTTTTTTCTTCTAAAATCTTCTAATAGGTGAAAATATACCCTAAATCTAGCACAGGGCTTTGTTCTAGTCTCCAGGCTAAGCAAATTCTCTCCACTTTCTTTTTCTTTCTTTTCCCAACCAATATATCTTATCAACTCTTTTTTTAGAATTTTTTTAAAATTTTCATATTTACAGTCATATTCCATTCCTTCATCGTGTTCACCCTTATTTGTGTGTGTGTGTGTGTGTGTGTGTGTATATATATATATATATATATATATATATAATTTTTTTTCTTTAAGATTTTGGGAGGTAGTTTCTTTTAAGAGGCCAAAATACACCCAAAATCAGGTGGGTGGTTCTGTTCTATTCACCAGCTAAATATATATATATATATATATATATGTTTTTATTTTTTAAAAAAAATTTTTTTTAACTTCTTTTTACTACCTTTCTTCTTCCCATGATTTGGAGTCTCTTCTGATTTGGTTAAAATACATTTTTCAAGGGGTGCCTGGGTGGCTCAGTGGGTTAAGCCTCTGCCTTAAGCTCAGGTCATGATTTCAGGGTCCTGGGATCCAGCTTTGCATCAGGTTCTCTGCTCATGGGGAGCCTGCTTCCCCTCTATCTCTGCCTGTCTCTTTGCCTACTTGTGATCTCTCTCTCTATTAAATAAATAAATAAAATCTTTAAAAAATACATTTTTCTCGGGTTTTTGCCACCCTTTTAGTATTTTATTCTCTCCTTCATATATTCTTATCTGGATAAAATGACAAGGAGGAAATACTTATTACAACAACAACAACAAGAAGAGGTAGTATGTCAGATCTAGAGTTCAGAGTGATGATTCTCAAGGTGCTAGCTGGGCTCAAAAAAGGCATGGAAGATATTAAAGAAACAATGTCTGGAGAAAAAAAAGCCCTTTCTAGAGAAATAAAAGAATTAAAATCTAACCAAGCTGAAATTTAAAAAGCTACTAATGAGGTGTGATCAAACATAGAGGCTCTTACTGCTAGGATAAATGAGACAGAAGAGAGAATTAGTGATACAGAAGACCAAATGAAGGAGAATAAAAAAGCTGAGTGAAAGAGAGACAAACAACTACGGGACCATGAGGGGAGAATTAGAGAAATAAGTGATATCATAAGATGAAATAATATTAGAATAATTGGGATTCCAGAAGAAGAAAGAGAGAGGGGGACAGAAGGTATATTGGAAAGAATTATTGTAGAGTATTTCCCTAATATGGCAAAGGAAACTAACATCAAAATCTAGGAGATGCAGAGAATGCCCCTCAAAATCAGTAAGAATAGGTCCACACCCTGCCATCTAATAGTAAAACTTACAAGTCTCAGTGACAAAGAGAAAATACTGAAAGCAGCCCAGGACAAAAAGTCTATAACATACAATGGTAAAAATATTAGATTGGCAGCAGACTTGTCCACAGAGACCTGGCAGGCCAGAAAGAACTGGCACAATATATTCAGAGCACTAAATGAGAAAAACATGCAGCCAAGAACACTATATCCAGCTAGGCTATCATTGAAAATAGAAGGAGAGATAAAAAGCTTCGAGGACAAACAAAAACTAAAATAATTTGTAAACACCAAACCAGCTCTACAGAAAATATTGAAAGAGGTCCTCTAAGCAAAAAGAGAGCCTGAAATTAGTAGACCAGAAAGGAACAGAGACAATATACCGTAACAGTCACCTTACAGGCAGTACAATGGAACTAAATTCATATCTCTCAATAGTTACCCTGAAAGAAAATGGGTTAAATGTCCCAAACAAAAGACATAGGGTATCAGAATGGATAAAGAACCAAAACCCATCAATATTCTGTCTGGAAAAAAAACTCATTTTAGAACCAAAGACACATCCAGATTTAAAGTGAGGGGGTGGAAAATAATTTACCATGCTAATGGACATCCAAAGAAAGTTGGCATGGCAATCCTTCTATCAGATAAATTAGATTTTAAGCCAAAGACTATAATAAGAGATGAGGAAAGACACTATATCATACTCAAAGGGTCTGTCCAACAAGAACATCTAACAATTTAAAAATCTATGCCACTAACATGGGAGCAGCCAATTATATAAACCAATTAATAAAATAAAAGAAACACATCGACAATAATACAAAAATAATAGGGAACTTTAACACCTCCTTCACTGAAATGGACAGATCATCTAAGCAAAAGATCAACAAGGAAATAAAGACTTTAAATGACACACTGGACCAGATGGACATCACAGATGTTCCATCCCAAGGCAACAGAATACACATTCTTCTCTAGTGCACACAAAACATTCTTCAGAATAGATCACCTCCTGGGTCACAAATTATGTCTCAACTGGTACCGAAAGATTGGGATCGTTCCCTGCATATTTTTAGACCACAATGCTCTGAAGCTAGAACTCAGTCAGAAGAGGAAATTTGGAAAGAACCCAAATACATGGAGGCTAAAGATCATCCTACTAAAGAATGAATGGGTCAACCAGGAAATTAAAGAAGAATTTTAAAAATTCATGGAAACAAAATACAGTGAAAACACAACTGTTCAAAATCTGTGGGACAGGGGCGCTTGGGTGGCTCAGTGGGTTAGAGCCTCTGCCTTCAGCTCAGGTCATGATCCCGGGGTCCTGGGATCAAGCCCCGCGTCAGGCTCTCTGCTCTCTCCTCTATCTCTCTCTCTCCTCTATCTCTGCCTGCCTCGTTGCCTGCTTATGATCTCTGTCTGTCAAATAAATAAATAAAATCTTAAAAAAAAAATCTGTGGGACACAGCAAAGGCATTCCTGAGAGGAAAATATATAGAGATACAAGCCTTTCTCAAGAAACAAGAAAGGTCTCAAATACACAACCTAACCCTACACTTAAAGGAGCTGGAGAAAGAAGAGCAAAGAAAGCCTAAACCCAGCAGAAGAGAAATAATAAAGACCAGAGCAGAAATCAATGAAATAGAAACCAAAAGAACAGTAGAACAAATCAACAAAACTAAGAGCTGGTTCTTTGAAAGAATTAATAAGATTGATAAGCCCCTGGCCAGACTTATCAAAAAGAAAAGAGAAAGGACCCAAATTAATAAAATCATGAATGAAAGAGGAGAGATCACAACCAACACCAAAGAAATACAAACAATTATAAGAACGTATTATGAGCAACTATACACCAACAAATTTGACAATCTATAAGAAATGGATGCATTCCTAGAGAAATAGGAACTACCAAAACTGAACCAGGAAGAAATAGAAAACCTGAACAGACCCATAACCAGTAAGGAGATTGAAGCAGTCATCAAAAATGTCCCAAAAAACAAGAGCCCAGAACCAGACAGCTTCCCAGGGGAATTCTATCAAACATTTAAAGAAGAACTAATACCTATTCTCCTGAAACTGCCCCAAAAAATAGAAATGGAAGGAAAACTTCCAAACTCATTTTATGAGGCCAGTGTTACCTTGAACCCACAACCAGACAAAGACCCCATCAAAAAAGAGAATTACAAATATCCTTGATGAACACAGATGTGAAAATTCTCCCCAAAATACTAGTCAATAGGATCCAACAGTACATTAAAAGGATTATTCACCACGACCAAGTGCAATTTATTCCTGGGCTGCAAGTTTGGTTCATCATCTGCAAATCAATCAATATGATACAATACACTAATAAATGAAAGAATAAGAACAATATGATACTTTCAATATATGCTGACAAAAGGTACAGCACCCTTTCTTGACCAAAACTCTTCACAAAACTCTTGATGGTATATACCTCAATATCATCAAAGTCATCTGTGAAAATCCCACAGTGAGTATCGTTCTCAATGGAGAAAAATTGAGAGCATTTCCGCTAAGGTCAGGAACACGGCAGGGATGTTCATTATCACCACTGCTATTCAATATAATACTAGAAGTCCTAGCCTCAGCAATCAGACAACAAAAAGAAACTAAAGGCATCTAAATCAGCAAAGAACTAAAACTACCACTCTTTGCAGATGATATGATACTTTATGTAGAAAACTCAAAAGACTCCATTCCAAATCTGCTAGAACTTGTACAGGAATTCAGTAAAAAGTGTCAGGATATAAAATCAATACACAGAAATCAGTTGCATTTCTCTACACCAAGAACAAGACAGAAGAAAGAGAAATTAAACAGTCGATCCCATTTACAGTCACATCCAAAACCATAAGATACCTAGGAATAAACCTAGTTAAAGAGGCAAATAATCTGTACTCAGAAAACTATAAAGTATTCATGAAAAAAATTGAGGAAGACACAAAGAAATGGAAAAATGTTCCATGCTCATGGATTGGAAGAACAAATATTGTGAAAATGTCTATGCTATCTAAAGCAATCTACACGTTTAATGCAATCCCTATCAAAATCCCATCCATTTTTTTCCAAATAAATGGAACAAATAATCCTAAAATTTATATGGAACCAGAAAAGAGCTCAAATAGCCAGAGGAATATTGAAAAAGAAAGCCAAAGTTGGCAGTATTATAATTCCCAGACTTCAAGGTCTATTACAAAGCTGTCACCATCAAGACAGCATGGTACTGGCACAAAAACAGACACATAGACAAATGGAACAGAATAGAAAGCCCAGAAATAAACCCTCAACTCTATAGTCAACTAATCTTCAACAAAACAGGAAAGAATGGCCAATGGAAAAAAGACAGTCTTTTCAATAAATGGTGTTGGGAAAATTGGACAGTCACATCCAGAAAAATGAAACTGAGCCATTTCCTTTCACCACACACAAAAATAGACTCAAAATGGGTGAAAGACCTCCATGTGAGATAGGAATCCATCAAAATCCTTGAGGAGAACATTGGCAGCAACCTCTTTGACCTCAGACACACCAATTTTTTCCTAGAAACATCACCAAAGACAAGGGAAGCAAGGGCAAAAATGAACTATTGGGACTTCATCAAGATCAAAAGCTTTTGCACAATAAAGGAAACAGTCAACAAAACCAAAAGATGACGTGCAGAATGGGAGAAGATATTTGCAAATGACATATCAGATAAAGGACTAGTGTCCAAAATCTATAAAGAACTTAGCAAACTCAACACCCAAAGAACAAATAATCCAATCAAGAAATGGGCAGAGGATATGAACAGAAATTTCTTCAAAGAAGACATCCAGATGGCCAACAGACACATGAAAAAGTGCTCCACGTCACTTGGCATCAGGGAAATACAATTTAAAACCACAATGAGATACCACCTCACGCCAGTCAGAATGGCAAAAATTAACAAGTCAGAAAATGACAGATGCTGGCAAGGATGCAGAGAAAAGGGAACCCTCCTACACTGTTGGTGGGAATGCAAGCTGGTTCAACCACTCTGGAAAACAGCATGGAGGTTCCTCAAAAAAGTTGAAAATAGAGCTATTCTACAACCCAGCAATCACACTACAGGATATTTACCCTAAAGATACAAATGTAGTGATCCGAAGGCGCACATGCACCCAAATGTTTATAGCAGCAATGTCCACAATAGCCAAACTATGGAAAGAACCTAGATGTCCATCAACAGATGAATGGATACAGAAGATGTGGTATATATATATATGTATATATATATATATATATATATACACATACATACAATGGAATACTATGCAGCCATCAAAAGAAATGAAATTGTGCCTTTTATAACGGTGTGGATGGAAACAGAGGGTATTATGCTGAGCAAAATAATTCAATCAGAGAAAGACAATTATAATATGATCTTCCTGATATGAATAATTTGAGAGGCAATGTGGGGGGCTTGGGGGGTAGGAAAGGAAAAAATGAAACAAGATGGGATCTGGAGGGAGACAAATCATAAGAGACTCTTAATTCACAAAACAAACTGAGGGTTGCTGGGGGTAGAGAGGTAGGGAGAGAGTGGTGGGGTTATGGACATTGGAGAGGGTGTGTGCTATGGTGAGTGCTTGTGGAGTGTGTAAACCTGGCAATTCACAAACCTCTACCCCTGCGGCTAATAATAAATTATATATTAATTTTAAAAAAACTTTAAAATGAATATTTTATTAAGTTATAATTTTGTGTATTGACTTTAGGCATGCATTTTTATAGCTATTAGGTATCTTTACTAGGAAAACCCATCATGAAAACATTTGTTTTAGCCTCTGAAGGATTACCTTTGAGATTTCATTCTTACTATCATAAAGCTACTTTTGTTGCAAACCCTGACTCAGTACCACATCTTTTCCACAGACAATATATTAAATATTATATTATCATAATATTGCATATACTCCATTCTCCTAGATAAAATTAGAAAGTTATATTCTCAGATGACAAATGAAGGTAGGCAAAGGTGACAATAACTCTGGTGGCTTTTCATAATACCATTATTTAACTATTTTATTGATACGCTCCTAGAAAGTAGAAACTGGGAATATTAAAATCATTCATGAAGTATTTAGCTTTAAGTCCTCAGAAGATAGGGGCTTAAAAATAATTTCAGTGATGAGTATTAATTTCCATAATATTACTTATGTTATTCATAGGACTACTCATAATTTAAAATAGGTTAAGTGATGAGTATTACTTAATATTCATATTACTCATGTTAATCATACTATTGCTGATCTTTGATAATTTAAGTGATGAAACTATTCACTTGATTTAATTAAATACAAATATGATTTATCTTTTCTTTTCCAATGTAAATTTTATCATTGTTTTGATCCAATCATAACCCTTGTCAGTCATTGCTACATCTTATTTCTAGTCGTGTCTTGCCCTTAAAAAGACTTTCTCCTTGGATGTTAGATTTGGGGGATCTATTTTATGGGAAACAGACTTATAATGGCTTCCTTTATAAAAGGTTTTACAGAAGTGAAGGTTTTGGCTTTAAACAGGTGGAATTATAGTTTATAATTGCTACACCCAGCTGTCATTTAATAAACACATTTTTATATTTCAAGCCATTACATTTTAAAAGTAGGAAATATACTCCATATGATAGTTTTATTTTCATAAAAATTTTTAAAAAATAATCTCAATTGAGAGAAATTGTGTTATTAAGACTCACTTTTTTTTCTTTTACTAAAACACTGAACATAAAAAAAAAATCAGTCATTTAGCTTAAACCCTACATTAATAATGTGTAGGAATTTCACTTGGCTGTGTAATAATGTCTGTTGTTCATGCTCTTTTTCTTTGGTGTATTAGAAATAATAGCAGATAGAAAAAATTAGTTTCTTTTGTATACCCTCTTAACTCCTGCACAATTGGATGCTTTGCATGTAAGAAATATATGATATGGATTTTTTTTTAAGATTTTTATTTATTTATTTGACAGACAGAGATTACAAGTAGAGGGGGGGGAAGCAGGCTCACTGCTGAGCAGAGAGCCCAATGCGGGACTCAATCCCAGGACCCTGAGATCATGACCTGAGCCTTAGGCAGAGGCTTTAACCCACTGAGCCACCCAGGCGCCCCCATGATATGGATTTTATCATTTAGATTGTACAGATAAGGAAACAGGCTCAGCCAGTTGATATAATTGATTAGTTAGCATAATCTGATTTGCATGTGCTTAACACCCAATCTAAACGAGTTTAAGGAAAAAAAGGGAGCTACTGATGCATTAGTCAAAGAAAAGAAAGGATGAGGGGAGAACTGGATTTAGCGATGTTTAGTGACATTCTGAAACTCACTTTTTCATTATCCTCTACTATCTCTTTGTAGTTATTTCAACTTATTTCTGCATGAAGCTGGAACATAGGCTTTTTCAATTGATTGTTAGGGAAAAATGAGAATATTTCCCAATACTTCCAAATAGAACACTTATTTAAAAAAAACCTAATTGGCTTAATTTCCATCACAACTCCATTTCTGGAATAATCACTACAGTCAGGGAAAAAGAGTTCCATTTGGCTCAGTCTGGTTCATGTACTCACTCCTGTGGCTTTGGATTGTGATCTCCTATCAGAAGAGGGTATGAGGTGGAGATGGGTGGTTGTGGTCAGCCATGAAAGCAACATTTTTAAGATACTTTCCCAGTGCTGCAATTGTCAATTTATTTGTGATCTATCAACTTCAAGGCTGTCCTTTCTAATACACCATGTTATTGTAAAATACATTTGATGTAATTATGGAAGTTTTAGGTTAAAGTTGAGTCAAACTATACTTTGATGGAACATCACCTTCTCTTTTGACTATACAGATTTGACCTAGAAGGGACACTTCTTATTTTGAAACAATAAAATAAGCAGTAGTTATAATAGGCAGGAAGTCACAAAATAAGTCAATCAATATCACAGCGAATGCGTGAGCATTTCTGCCTACCCATCTCATCACAACCTTAATATTCAAGCTGCAGTCTCATCACAGAGCATCAGTCAGAAACTAGATTTACCTAATTACATGTTAGCTCAAGAGCTTTAATTTGAGAATGATTTTTTAAAAAGATTTATTTAATGTCTTTCTTTTTTTTTTTTTGGAGAGAGAGCATGTGAGTGAGAAAGAGGGAAAGAGAGGATCTCAAGTGGGCCTCCCACTAGCACAGAGCCTGATGTGGGGCTCAATCTTAGGACCCAGAGATCATGACCTGAGCCAAAATCAAGAATTGGACACCCAAGTGACTGAGACATCCAGGCACCCCGAGAATGATTTTTTAACCATATTCTCTAACCATGGAATACTAGCATATAAGCATAAGGACGCATGTTAATATATTATTCTTGTTTTCAGTGCACTTAGGTTAGCAGATCACACTTTTCATAAACTATGCATGTTATTTTAATCAGGGCAATATATATATATATTTTTTTTCACAGACACTTATAAGAATTTCAATTTAAAAAAAAACTCTCATTTTGCTCTTCAACAACTTTTCTCTTAATCCTACCTTCCATTGCCTCAGATCTTGGCAAATTTCCAGAATGCCAAAAAGACATCATCCTTCTAATTGTGTGCTTGGTGGCATGTAAGTGGAGGGAGCTGAATGGGAAAAAGGAGGAGAAATCAGATTGAAACATTCTGTCTGAATGGAGAGTAAAGAATGAAGGGATTTCTTCTGGTTTCCTGGGTCCCTTACCCTCTTTGACGCTCATGACTTGATGAGCCAATTTGAATTTAACTATGAAAAAAAGTGCAGATAGATGTTTTTCACCTTTCTCTAATTTTTGGAGAGTGACATTATATAGTTAATTATGTAGTAACTATCTGATGTTTAATGATGATGCACACTACAAGTCCTCACACACCACACTGCGATCACTTACTTGCACAAAAGTATCCTTAAACCAAGCTTCCTGGCAAAACTCAGAGTATAAAAAAACAATGAATTTATCCTTTTAGAGAATCCAGCATTTGATCAAAACCAAATAGTTTCAGAATCACAAATGATACAAGTGTTTCTGATTTAGTGACTTTCTCTGTAAATAGATTAAAAATTTAAAAAAAAAATAGAAAATATTCCAACAAGTCACTGTGGGGAAGACAAATGGTTCTAATTTTTAGTTCTTGATAATAATGGTATTTTTAAGTTCAATGCTACAGGACACTTCATTTTGTAAAGTCACAACTAATTTCTATAATGACTCATGTGTAAGCACATGTACATTAACTTGAGCTTTGCTGCTAATTGCATCTTTTGAAAAACAAAGCAGCAGTAACTCCAGTAACATTGGAAATCTTTCAAAAATATTTATTTGTAGAGCCCAGAATCAGGGATCAGTAGAGCTTCTCACAAAGAGTTTTGTGTTTCAGTATGGCAGGCTACCGGGGAACAGCTAAAAATGTTTGCATTCTGGCTTCTGCAAATCTAAGTTGCTTCTTTTCAGAGAAGCTGATCTGAAGAGCTTCTTACATAAAGTTCCTAAATTCCAGAATGTGTCTGCCTCAGGGTGCTCTAGTTTAAATTCTATTCCACTGATTGTGGGGCCACAGGGATAAACACAGGGTTTTTAGCGGCTTATTGTGAAAAACAGAAGCCAATTTCCATACGTGGTGGAGGGATAAGAGAAACACAGGATGCCTGGCCATTTCTTTTCTATCAAAAGCATTCTTTGTGTCAGCTCTTCTACTAGATGGAGGAATCAACAATGAACATGCCAGACACAGCATAAACCTGCCCTGTGTACCTTATATTTTGTTCAGGAAGCACTTACCTGAGTCATGCTAACCCTCCAACAGCACTTTGAGGTACATATGCCCCAGGTGGGCACGTTGGATGATAACAACCAGGCCATTTGCCGGCTTTGAGAATATGTGACCCACGTGAGATGGTAACACAAATCACTTGGTTTCAAAACTGCATTCTTAGGGCGCCTGAGTGGCTCAGTGGGTTAAGTCGCTGCCTTCGGCTCAGGTCATGATCTCAGTGTCCTAGGATCGAGTCCTGCGGGGGGGGGGGGGGGGGGGGTGGTCTCTTCTCAGCAGGGGGCCTGCTTCCCTTCCTCTCTCTGCCTGCCTCTCTGCCTACTTGTGATCTCTCTCTGTCAAATAAATAAATAAAATCTTTAAAAACAAAACAAAAAAACAAAACTGCATTCTTCCCTCTGCACGCTGATTACAGGATTAAAAGGTCAGGGCTCATTTCCATGGTTATTATCTAAGCAAGAAAAGCTCTTCTGGTGCTTGACCGGTTATTGAAAAAGATTTCTGTCAGTTGCAAGCAATTGTCATTAGATCCTCAGAGTCAGCTGGCTATGATGTAGCTAAGAAGAACCCTTGACTCCCACCCTCTGCTGTAGGTGAAACAGTGGGGAGAGCCTCCTGGATCTGCAGTGGAAGAGGACAGAGGGATCGGAGTGCAGAGGTGACACCACTTCAGATTTGAGAAATGGAAGAGGGAGAGCCCCATCTACTTGCCCATCTTCAGGGACTTGTGCACATAAATTTTGACTCTGATAAAGAGCACAGCAGGAAAAATTAAATTTTCAGTATTTTTTTAAATTTGAAATTTATAAGTGTATATACTGTATATTTCCTTTAACTTCATAAACACACATCTTTAGGGATGTCTAAGTGGTATGTATATAGTTTGCAGAAATAAATCTTAGAAATTACGATAAATTTGTAAAAATAAAGTTAGTCTGTGATAGCAAACTTTTTTTTTATGTTTCAGGGGTTGAACACATCTCTAGTTGCCTTGTCATCCTAACATTCCATTATCTTATCACAAAATACCATGCTTCTATTAAAGGAAAAATGCTCATCTGGGTCATATCAAATTTAATTACTCTAATACTCATATAATTATGGAGTTGTCTCAAGTTCCAAATACATCCATTATCTTAAAAATTAATAGTTTTGCAATGAAGAAAGACAGTGTAATCCTTTCAGTAGGAGGACATTTAAAAAGTAAAGGGGAGGTTAAAATATCAACACAAAAATAACAAGACAAATCTTAAAGTCCTTCTCTGTGCCTCCCATTTGTCCTCTGCATATAAGAATATAGCACATAAGTAGAGGGGAGAAAAGATAAAAATTAATTTAATAGTCAATAAATATTTGTTGGATGCCTAGTACATGCTGGGCGTTGTCTTAGACATATGTAACATATCACAATGATGATATGCTCTTTTGTACCTTCAAGTGGTGAATGCTTGGTAGCGGTGGGGTGGGGGGTGGAGAGAAAGAGGTAGTAACTAATCATTAAAAATAATAAATAAGTAAATTAGATAACACATCAGCAGGTGATAAGTGCTATGGAACAAAAAAGTGAGACAGGGTTTGCAGATTGGTTCATCTGGCAGGAGAGGGGAGGTAGGCTACGGTATTAAGGTGGGTATTATAGAGGGCACGGACTGCATGGAGCACTGGGTGTGGTGAAAAAATAATGAATAGTGTTTTTCTGAAAATAAATTAATTAAAAAAAAATGCTTGGAAGGGAGTACCCCTGAGAATCTAAGTTGTGATCAAGGCGAGAGAGTTAACATGTGGATATCTCAGAACAACTACTCCCAGCATAGGCCCTAAACCAAGAGCATACCTGGCATGTTCAAAGAAACAGCAAGGACAGTGACTGTGATGAAGCAAACAAGGAGAAGCATCGTAGGCAAGGAGGTCAGAGAGCTAACAGGGGTCAGATCATGAAGTGCCTTTTAGGCTCCTGTGAGGCCACGGTCTTTTGCTCTGTGTAAAACCGGAAGCCACAGGAGGATTTTGAGCAGAGGAGAGATCTACCAGGTAACATTTTAGAGCATCCTTCTGGTTGTCTCTTGAGAATAGACTGTGGAAGACACAAGGGTACAACCAATTGTAAGAACAGTAAATCTGATGATACCCCCACCTGGCATGGGATAGTGGAGGTGCCATCCGTGGTCGGACTTGGGAAATGCGAAGGCGGCATCAGTATGATTTTCTAATTGAGAAGGAGGTTTCGAGGACACCAATATCTTTGGACTGAGCCACTGGCAGAATGGAGTTGCCATCAACTGAGCTGGAAGATCTCTTTGGATTGAACATATGTGTAGGGTGAAATAAGGAATTCAGTCTCATACACATCAAGTTTGGGATGGGTAGTAGTCCTCCAGTGGATGACGAAGACATAGTTGGATTTGAAAGAGTTTGGACCTCGGGAGAGACATCTGTAGCAAGCGGCACGTGGCATGTATTGAAATCCACAGTTCTAGAAGAGACCCCCCCAAGGGAGTGAGTGCAGCTGAGAGACAACTGGAATGGTCCAATAGTAAGAGATGGGAGTCAAGAGGGTGGCTGTCAGGGCAGGAGCTGGGGGCACACATGCCACTCGTCTCTATGGAGGCCAATTTCACTTGTTTAGACCATCTTGATCTCTTAGTCTCTGCCTTAAATAAGTTATCATGTGGTCTACGAAGGGTGCTGGCTGCACCACACTCATGTGTCTCACTAGCAGAGAAAATTGTGAACAGATGTTTGCATGTTTATCTAGGTTTCCACGCCACAAACTTGGTGAAGAGATTTTTCAGCAGAAATTCAGTCAACTCTCTATCTGCCAACTCTAATAGTCGAAGCTGAGATTGGTAATTAATATCTTCTATCATGTGGAAAATAAATAATTGTTATGTCAGAAAAGAGGGAGGTGGTGGAAGGCCTGCAAATAGCTCCTCCCACTGAGGAGGCAGTAATGTGCAGGTGTTGAGCAGAAGAGACCGTTTTGTTTCTACCAGGAGCTGAAGAGAAGCTAAACAGGGTAAGGCACAGGACGACCAAAACCTGAGGTGGGAGGAGCTACTTTACTGAGTTAACCTGCTTAGTATTTGAAATGCAAGTCTGTACTGGGGGGCGAGAGTTAAAAGAACAGAATGGAGCAGAAGAAAGTAGGTGTAATAGGGAGTCCCATCTGGTTACACACACTAAGAAGGGACTTAGTGTGTGTAAGATACAGTCTATTGGGGCACCTGGGTGGCTCAGTCCATTGAGTATCTAGTGTCTGACCCCCAATTTCAGTTCAAGTTATAACTTCATGGGTCATGAGAGGGAGTCCAATGTGGCTCTGTGCTCAGTGGAGAGCCTGCTTGGGTTCATTTCCCTCTGCCCCTCCCCTTGCTCTCTCTCCCTCTCTCTTTCTGTCTCTGTCTCTGGGATAAATGAATAAATCTTAAAAAAAAAAAAAAAAAAAGACAACAGGTAGCAAGAAAATATCCTTTACTCTTGATACGGAATGCGGACTGGATCCTGGCCAAAAAACCCAAGCAGCACTCTTGTTTTGGAGGATCAGAGGTTTATTTCACACTAGAGGGCCAGAAGAGAGTCATCTCTCAAGGTCTGAGTGCCCAAGCACAGTCAAAGGGGTAGGTTAGACACTTTTGCTTCCGTGCCTGTGCCACTCTTGTGGCTGCCGCCCATGGGGCTAAGGGAAAGCCTGGAATGGCTGGTCAGCCACTGGCCAGCCACTTCAGAACCAGATTTTCCTTATCATTCCTCCCTTTGATGCCCCTTAAACACATGGTTTAGAGGGCATCATTTTTATTATTTATGGGGCAGTTTTGAGTGAAGAGCACCTGGCGTGTGACCTTGGCAATAGCAGGGATAAACCCGGTAAGGTCATTAAATATACAAGGACCAAATGCTACTGTGAGGAGGAGCATAGGAGAGGGCCAATGAGGGTGGCGAACCAAGAGGACCCTTGTGAGAGGGAATCTCATAAAGTCGCCTGTTGGGAGTGCGTCCCACCGGTGATTTATTCGTTCTGGCAACTGGGCTAGAGTTTTTGGACTCCACCCAACGTACTAGCCCAGAAACAACATTTTCTCCTGTAAGAAGAGGCAGAGTTCTCCCTTGTGTGGCTGTAAGTGGAGTCCGAGCCCATATTGGAGGACCACTGAGGCCAGCGAATGGAGCTGGTGCTGCAGGGCCAGGGCCGACTGAGGGAGGGTGGAAAAATCTGCCCCCAGTTGTTGAGTTAGCCCCTGGTACTGAACCTGTGACTTTTCCACATCAGTGGCGCTAAGGGCAGCTCCTGACACAGCCAACAGGCTCCCGAGAAGGGGAATGGCCGTGGGGGAGTGTCAGGGGTGGCAAGGAGGTTTTCATGTAAGTGGAGTGTGGCTCAGAGGGTGGACTGAAAGATTGGGTAAGGGACTGACAGGTGTGCATGATTAATGATTCTGTGGGGTGTTTGGGCACGACCCTCTGCCCGGTCGGGCAAGCTAGAGGCAGTGAACAGGGACAATACATCAGGTAGCAGAAGACCAGGACTGACTGGGGTCAGGGAAACCGTAGTGAAATGCCCTTAGAAGTAGACAGCAGAGGGCCAACAAAAGTGGGGCCCACAAGCTTAGTTAGAGGGAGCCATTGTGGCTAGCCCAACCCGTGGACAAGTAAGGGCTGTAAAACACCCTAGAGTCATCCAATAAATAGTAACAATAGCAAGTCTCTGGGGGAAAGTCCAGTCAGAAGGGGCTACAGTATAGAGTCTGATCCCTCAGATGAGGGATATATCGTGGCGGTGAGAACTAGGGACCACGGCAAGCAGGTGTCCATTAGTCAGTGGGGTCTTGTCCGAGGTGAAGCCAGAGCAGGTCTGCAGGGTTTGGCTGGACTTTTCACTGGTGCAGCTTCTCATCCAGGTAATGCTCTCTTTTACTCTGGAGTGGTGGCCCCACAGGGTGATACTGGAGACCTTGAGGGCAGCAGGGGTGGTTAGAACAACAGAGAGAGGCCCTGTTTACTGTGGTTTAAGGAGGTCCCTTTTCCAATTTTTGATCCAGACTGAGTCTCCTGCCTAGAAGGAGTGTACCTGGGACCCTAAGGAGATCAGGGTCCTCTCAATGGTGTACCTTTGTAATTTATTTAGGTTGGCCCCCAGGGCCTGAAGTTGTCTATTTCTTTATTCCCAATCTGATATAAGTTTCCTGGAAGGCTCCCCCGCCATGAGGGAGACCCTCCATACATTAACTTGAAAGGGGAGTAACCAAGCCTCCTGAGTGTGCAAGGGGCACACAGGAGGGCCTCTGGGAGGTGATCAAGCTCCCGCTTCCACAGGGACGGGTGGGTCTGACTGGTCCTGGGGGCCTTACCGGAATCTGATGTTGGAACCAGGTTCTCACCTACCAAGTGTCTTTTGAGTCTGGAGGGAACAGCAGAGTGAGGCTGGTCCAAAGCCACTGGGAGGGAGACTGCCAAAGATTATGCAGGGTGCACCTTCTCCATTAGGACCCCTCGTTCCCACCGTTGCCCTCAAACCGGCGGCAATAATGGGCCAGCATGGTTGGGTTTCCCAGTCAGGGAACCAAATGTTACAGAACATAGACTGGATCCTGGCCTAAAAAACCAAGCAGCACTTGGACCTTGGAGGATCAGAGGTTTATTTCATGCTAGTGGGCCCCAAGGAGGGTAACCTCGCAAGGTTTGAGCCCGAGCACAGACAAAGGGAGTATCTTACGCACTTGTACTTCCGTATCTGTGCCACTCTTACAGCTGTGACCATTGGTGCTGGGGAAAGCCTACAATGACCCTGGAGCAAGACTGGGATTCCGCTGCTGGATTCATCAGCCACCTCAGAACACAGATTTTCCTTATCACTCTTAACTGACAATCATAGAAAAAATTTTGGAAAACCAGTGGTATTCAAGATGTTTGCGAATCAATGAGCTTCTGAATCATAATTTAGGTAAGTCTTCTTTAGAACAAAATAAGATATGAAAATAGTGTTAGAATACTCCCACCCTCCTCCTTTCCTTCTCTTTTTTCTTTTTTTTTCTTCTTTCTTTCAACTTAGAAAACGAAATGATCTCTCATTTTCTCTCTTGAGTCTGTGTGTGGTTAGGATGGCAGGGTTGGTTCTGGGGACTCACTACCCTTGGAGTTCTCAGCCTCCTCCAGCCTTGCCTCCTAACCCTGATGGACTGTATTGCAGAATTCCAGGATCAGGCCCAGGGAACTGGCCAGGATTCACAGCAGTCTGGGAAATAGCTTTTATCATATAATATGAAACACTTTAGCTTTTCTGTTTCAAGTCATTTTTATAAAACAGAAAGAGAAAAAAATACCGATTTCAAATCATTTTAGAACAAAAATAAATAAAATGATAAATTCTTAAAATCATGCACATTTTAATGTTTCTATTTATATATATTTTTGCTATCAAAATTGTACTAGGATCACAATATTTTCTTACTGCTAAGAGATATCCATAGGCACTTATTTATTTAAATAATCTACAAAATGAAGCACAAGCATAAAATACTGAACTTATCTGCTTAAAATGCTAACAACTTTTTTTTTTTTAAAAAAGACAACATATAGCAAGGAAAACTTAATTGGTATTTTTTAATTCTACAAAAACATATAAATATTTAAATTTATAACAAAAGAACAATTATACCATTTAGTAATGCTTACAATATTTAAAATGTGTAATTCCTTATGCACAAGCTACTTTTATAAATGTTAAAGAACTGTGTGCCAAGCATATATCTAAAAGAGTTTTGAAATTATTTCGCTTTAGCTGTGGCTACACTCAATGGAAAAACAAAGCTCCAAAAGAAAAGAAAAATCATATAATCATCAAGTTCTCTTTCTTCACTTGTGCTGTTTTTAGCAGAAAGTACAACTGAAACCAAGCGGCAGCTTACGTTCATTTTTACACCAAATTAAGTGCATGATGAAAATTTCATTTTTTAAAACCATTATAGATGTAGCCTTAATCATTTAATGTTCCATTCTCATTCGGACTCATTAAATACCCAGTATTAAGAGATTTGTTCTCCCCAGATAAAAACAAAAACAAAATAATTTTATATAATGACGACACTGGTTAACATAGAAATGGCCTTTATCTTAAAAGATGGTTAAGGAAAAAGCTGCCCTGCACCCCTAGTATTTCAGAGAGATTGTTTGAACACATACAATGAACATTGCCTTTAGAATTTATTGAACAATATGAAACAAAAGTTGGACACAAATGTACACAAACTATTTAAAATACATTGCTGGTGTTCATTCAACACCTTAAATTCCCACAACAACTGATACTTAATAGCATTTTGAGCATGGTGTAGTCATACCAGATGTGTTCATGTGCTGTACAGAAGAGTGCTGATTTTATCTATTCCATGCTTAGACCTACTGGGGAAAAATAAGGAGGAAGTAGAGGGTAGTGGCTGAATCCTGAAACACAAACTGCCTTAAGACTTAAATAAATTTTTGCTGTCCAACAGCATTAGAAATTTATTCAAGGTTTGCAGGTATTTGCTCTGCAGAAGGACCCTTTGTGGATGATCACACATCCATTAAGATCTTGAATTTCTTGAATTCTTCATATTTGTTAAATCAGCAGACTTTATGACTTATGATTTTATGACTTTCTCCAGGACTTCTGAATGCATGAAAGTTTTGCCTCCTCTGAGACGAGATTGAACATCTATAAACAAGATGCAAATAAAATGTCTGTGATCACATAGGATCATCATTTCTTAAGTGGTAAAAAATAATGTAGGTAGGCAGCCAATATTTTAAGGTTTACTGAACCAATTCATACTATTTTCTTAACTTCCCACTAAAAGAAAGAAAGAAAGGTAAAATCATGCCTGTTGTTTTACTCTAGTGGTTCTTTCTTACTTTTTCTCTTTGCTGTTTTCCCCCTTTTTATTTATTATGCTGTTTCTAAGAACCATGGCGAAATCGAATTTATGGGTTGTGTTGACTAGAGTCTAGAGAGTTCTACTGGGAAGCCTAGAATTCTCTGCTGATTACCTTGTGGTCTTTAAACCGGCATAGCTTAGAATCTATCCAGTGTTCACAGTAATAGATGGGTCTAATGCTCTCTGCAAGCTGTAGGCCAGTCATTTTTAACTTGAACATAATTATATGGAAAATAGAAGTGAGGGGAGGGTATGCTCCATTGTTATTGCTCAAGAGGCTTTGCTTCCCAGAAAACCATTTTGCCCAGTAATGCCAGGATGTTCTGTAATCATGCTGTTTCCTGTTAATTTCTTTATTTCTGCTATAGATCTTTATTTCCTGTGGTATTATTTTGTAGAACTAATCTTATTTAAATATGAAAGGTAGTGAGAAGTAATATATCTCAAAAAAAATCAATGTTCTTATCACAAAATGTTTAATGAAGGCATTTCTTCCTCATTATTGTACCCTTTCTACTTTATTTTTGAATGCTTTTTAATTGAAGACAATATTAGGTCATATTAACAATGATGAGTCCTGGCAACACTGTTTATAGTTTAATCTGATCCCTAGGCAGGCCACATTACATAGCTGGATGTTGGTCTTAAAATTTGTAAATGGAGAAGGAATAGATCATCTGTAAATTCCTCTCAAAGTTACTGTGTTTGTGTTCCATTTATAGAATTGTACTTAGAAAATAAATTAGTAATAGCGCCTATAAAACTATGGAAATACATATGACTTTTAAGAGGATGATACGTCTCTACTCAAAAAGTAGAAAATCTCACTTCTTCAGGTAGCAATTGAATACAAACAAAAAATCAAAATAAAAATTTTATCTTCATAAAGCAACTTACATAATATAGCAGCATGTTTATAAAATGTCATATTTCACTTCCATAAGGTAGGCTATTTTACCACAGAGAACAAAATATAGTCCATACTTTAACGTAAAGAATATTAGGAAGAAAATTATCATTTGGAGACAAAGTTATGCAAATCTTGTCTAAATATATTACTAGGTTTTCTTTTAAAATTTAAAATACTGTGCAAAAAAAAAAAAAGAGATATGATACAGTAGCACTTAGCAACTTTAACACACATTTTTCAGTTCATTAATTCAAGAAATATTTAAAGAATACTTACTTTGAGCCCAGAACTATATTAGATGCTGGGGATACCACAGTGAATAAAACTGGCAAAGCCTGGCCTTATTGGTGCTTCATTCTAGGGTGTGTGATCAGAATGTTGGGAAGCGGGGTTAGGGGAGACGTAGAAGAGTAGACGGGGGAAAAAAAGAAAGCCAATTTATAGTCTGTCAGAGAACATACATGGGATAGGGAGGGCATGAGGAAGAAGGGTTTGCCTTACCGATGAGACAGTATTTGGAGAGAGACCTAAAGAAAGTGAGGTGACAGAACTCTGTGGGGCAGAGAGAGCAAAACAAGGAGACTAAAACCTGCTTGGCAACCAGAGTGGAGCAAGTTAAGGGGAGGCACAAGGAGATGCGCTCAGAAAAGGAGCTCTGGCGAGGATGTGGGGTGGTGGGGGCGGGGTGGGGGAGGGACTTGCGCACACATGCGTACAGAGAGAGGCCCTTGAAGACCACTCTAAGAGATTTCGTTAAACATGGAAAGGCGTTGGAGGGTTGTGAGCAAAGAAGTGACAAAATCAAACTGATGTTTAACAAAATCACTAAGGCTGCTGTGACTAATACAGACTGTTGGAGGCAAGGGTTGGGCAATCAGGGGAACCAAATTATAAGCATACCACAATTTAAAAAAATTAAGAGGTGGTGGCACACAGTGGATGAGGTGGGAAGTCGTTGGCTTCTGGTTATATTTCAAATATAGAATCAAGGGAATTTGCTGATGGATTAGATAAAAGTTGAGAGAAAAAACAAATCAAAAGTGACTGGAGGTTTTTGATCTCGACATCTGGGAAGATGGAATTGGCATTAACTGCTGTGGGGAAAACATCAGAAGGGGAACTTTGAAATCATTTGAAATATTTGTTAGTCTAGCCCCACAGCTAAGACGAATCCATTGTAAAGCCAGTCATCATTTTTAATGTTCTGTACTGAATACAGTAGATCTTTTTGCTTAAGTTGAATGTTAGCCATTGCTTTCTGGGTTTTGGTGTTTTCTATTTTATGGCATTTTTTGTTTGTTTATTAAACACCCTTAATTCACATTTAAACAATGTGTTTAAACCATCTGAGGGTTCTCTGAAAATCTCTGGTATGGAACTTCCACAGTTTTGATTTTTCCTGTATTGTTGCTATGACCATAATGGACTTTCAAATGTTTAAAATGCTGCTGAAATGTGTCAAAGGCAGTTTCCATGGAGCAGCTGTATTCTAAAAAAAAAAAAAAAAAATTATCATTGACCATTTTATAGATAACATAAGCATTTTGATTGGCAAGTCCACAATAAGTGGAACAGATAGTATAAAAGAGTCCTTGTGGGTTTGAACTCAAGTTTAAGGAAGAATGCTGTGCAGGGACATTTTACTGTATTTTAGTCAGGACAGGAAGAAAAGAGAGCAAAGTGGAAAATGTGATGGTTAAGGTAAGCTTCGGTTGTCTTGTGAGGCCGTTATCAATTTAAGGCAGTGGTTCACTAACCCTTGGGAGGCATAGCTTCCTTTGAAGTTTGCTCTAAGCTATAGATTCTTTCCTCAAAACAATAGGCCCCAACACTCAAACTTTTGTTTAAAATTTTAGGAGACTGATGGATTCTCAGCCACGTTGAGGTTAGGGGTGTGTACACTTTAAGGAGTAAATCTGAAATGCTTCAGGTTGTAGAAATCTTCTTTAGAGTTGTACCAGTGTACAGCCAAAACAGAAAGGGGATGCTAGCTGGGAAAATCATACAGGATTTTACTGGCCTTCAGAAAGTGTCCTCCTTTTCATTATAAAGCAGTGTGTGTGTGTGTGTGTGTGTGTGTTTCTGTGTGTGAGAGAGAGAGATAGAGACAAAGAAATTTTTTGTGTAGCCATACTATTAAAAGTTTCTCTCAGGGATTTTTAAGAAAACATGGGGCCAAAAATGTAGCATCTTTTTCTCCAGAGGATGTTTCTTCCATTTTCCCCCTAAATTTCTTTTAGCAGCCTAGTGCACATATAATGAATAAGATACATATGCTGAACAACTTTATGAGCATTTTAAATGGTGTCAGATCCTAAAAGTAAAGGCTTAGCACGAATCTCAGATAAATTTTCTTTCCTTTTCACATCTTCTGCTCATGTATTTTGAACATAGAAGATTTTAAGATGGAAAAAGAACACGTGAAGCTGGTCTAATTATTATTCTTCCTTGAACTATAGTTTATGGCATGATTTCAAGCAGTTTAATTAAAATAAAAGTTTAATAGATGTGTATTGAGTTCATGCCCCTGGTGAAAACTTTAGATACTATTGGATGGCAGTGAAATTCTGATAGTAGCACATTATTTTTTAAAACATACAATTAAAATGGTAATAGTGACCTAACTAGAACCTTCAAATGCAGAAGAATTAAAAATTATGGAAAGTACTATGCCCTTCACCTATAATTCTGTACAGTGTAAGAGACAAGTCACTCCCTAGCATGAAGAGAAAAGGGTCTGTGTAGTTTCTATGAGACAGAGGCAGTGGTTAAGAATTGAGTTTCCAGCATCAACTCTGGGACCAAGACGATGTTATGCTCAACCTGTGTTAGAAGTGATTGGAACCCAAAGAGAATGTCTTTTAAAATGATTTATTTTTTTCAGTTTCACTTCATCTTGCTCTCCTCAATGCCTAGCTAGTTTCCTCTGATTTCATGTACTTGAAATTGAACTTTCAAACTCTCCTCTATTTTGTCTAATGGTGATGCTTTTGTAAGGACTCTATGAGAAGTCAATATCCAATTTAATTTTTTTCCTACAAAATTGAAACTTATCTTGTACGATGAATTCACTGCTCAGAAATAATTCAATATGTGGCCTTGTTGTTGACATAGAAATTCAACATGTTGCCACAAAGGTCCATTAGAAACAGTGAGTTTTTAAAACAATTGATAATATATCACAATGAAGATATTTTATAAGGCATTTACATTGTCTCTCTTTTAATCACTACGACAAAAACAAAAAGTAAGCCCTGACTGATCTTATGAGATGAGGGCAATAGAGATTCTTTTTTTTTTTTTTAAAGCAAACACAATTTATTTTTCAAGTTGTTCTGATGTTTGCTTAGTAACAGTTTGCTATTATTTATATATGGTATGTGCTTCTTTTGATCAGATACAAATTTTAGTAGGGAAATAAGCAAACATTCCTAAAAATGAATTATAAACAACTGTATTTTAGAATACTAAAAGGATTTTAAAACTTTCAATTCAGCAAAGTTAATATCTCCCTAATTGAAATAATGGAAAAACAAAAGTGTAGATGCTTTCATGGCTTTGGGGAAACAATCTTCATGCCCCCAAGGTCATGTTCCTTAGCAGCCATTGTTGGGATCTGCTTCCACTACAGTCCTGCATGGTAGGCACCATTTTGTCATCTTCAGAAGGTTCATCGAGGCATTGGTTACTGTTAACATGTCTCAAGGTGAGTCTCTGTAAAAGATAACGAATAATCAGTGCAACCTATTTTATCTTTAACTTCACTAGTTCATCTCATTAAATCTTAAAAGATATTTAAAGAGAATTTTAAAGAGATTTAAAAGAGACTCCTAAAAATCCTTCATAATTTTTTTAGTACACATAGTGATAGGTTTGTAAAATGAACTGTGCACGTGGCTCTGAATTATTACACAGATTTCACTGTTACAGTTTCATCCATTGTCTAATGCACCTTTTGCTGCAGATGGTTAAAGAAACTGGCTGACATTTATCATGCATTTCCAAGAATTGAGTCTCTTTTGCAAAAAGGCCATTTGTGAGCTCGGAGTTCACTTGAGGGCTGCAAATATTAACATGCTTTCACAAAAGCTTAGTTTTCTTAGGCATGTGTGAATTCAGTAACCATTTGGTAAACATGCAAAGAGATGTCACAGCTGTGACCCAAATGAACAAAACCGGTAGAGATGTTCCCATTTCAAAATACTAAGCACTCCATAGTATCTGTGTCTATGAGACATTCAGTGTAGACGAATGATTATCATAGCAACAAAGACCTGTGTTACTTGATTGTATGCTCACCATATTTTGGTTTTCATTTTAAGAATCTTAAAAAATATCAAACCAAACATAAAAAAGAGATGTTATGGTCATATGTTTTGAAATATCATATATGTATTTTACTTTGTGCATAATGATGATATTCATTAATAAGCATCCTTTCAGTACCTGAATGCTGAAATTTAATTCCAGTAATTTTAGCATGTGAACCAGTCATCACATGTCTTGTCTTTTGAGTTTACATTTATATTTAGAAATCCTGTTTTTTGAACTTTTCAAATGAACATCTGAAAGATTTTTGTTTTTTTTAATTTATTCATTTGAGAGAGAAAGAGAATGAGCAGGGGAGAGAGGGAGAAGGAGAAGCAGACTCCCCACTGAGCCAGGAGCCTGATTTGGGGCTTGATCCCAGGACCTGGAGATCATGACCTGAGCTGAAGGCAGACATTGAACCATCTGAGCTACTCATGCACCTCTGGATAGACATTTTAAGTCCATATGTTTTATGCATATTAATTTATGCATATGTATTATATACATTTCTGCTCACTTTCATGGGTAATGCTTAGAACCATTTTATACAAAACACCTTAAACCAGAAGAAAACTGTTTGAATGTATGGAGGGTGATTTGCAGATGTATCTCAAAAAAGAGCATGCCCTATACTTCTGTAGCCAATACTAAAAGGTAAACATTTTTGCAGGAGGCAGCTCTGGAAATAACACTAAAAGTTGGGTTAGGGGCACCTGGGTGGCTCAGTGGGTTAAGCCTCTGCCTTCGGCTCAGGTCATGCGATCCTGGGATCGAGTCCCGCATTGGGCTCCATGCTCAGCAGGGAGCCTGCTTACCCTGCTCCCTCTGCTGCTCCCCACAATTGTGCTCTCTCTCCTTCTCTCACTCTCTGTCAAATAAATAAATTCTTAAAAAAAGAAAAAAAAGTTGGGTTAAAAAAAATGCACAGTGGATGCATGCAATGAAAAGGGTGGAGAAACACTGCCTGGACAATTTTAATTTGTTTGGATTAGGACTGCATATCCTGGGCTGCACTATCCTGAGGAAAGACCAAAAGGAAAATCGGATTGTGGTGGGATGGTTCATTGGCAATGAGCAGGAAATTAAAAGCACAAGGCTATTAGACAGGAAGGAGACTTCAAGATTGAGGCCTTTGTTGTTCTTCCAATACATGAAATCAAGCTATTTATTAAAAAAAGAGAGAGAGAGAGAGGTAGAGACAGAGAGAGAGGATGAAATGGCCAAAGGCCAAAGATAGGCAAGAAGATGGTTAATTTACGCTTATGGTGCCAGGGATGATGCTATTGGCTTATGAACCAGCAACCAACATGAAAAAAAGGATACAGAACGGAGCACTTATTCTAGAAAATTTCAGTTAAAATCAACAAAATGTTCTTTATTTTTGTTATGTACCTAAGGTCCTTTGTGTATATATGTTCTCTTTCAAAAAAGCCATTTCCTTTTGCTTGCTTTGATTAGATCTTTTTGTTTTCAAATGTATATGACTTTAAGGATCAGATCAAATGATGTGTTAAGTACACAAATAATGATAGTTTTAATAAAAGATTAGGGTTTTTTTTGGTAACAAGTATTTTCTTCACTGGTCAAAAGCCACCGTTGTAAAGATAACAAGCAACTCACCAAAAACCTCCCCTTTTTAATGGAGTGCAGTGGAAAGATTAGACAGCTTAGGGTCAGATAGGGTCAGATTAGACAGAATTTTGGGAGAATTTCTGCTCCGCCATTTACTAGCCATGAAAATTTGGGCAAGCTACCAAATCATTCTGGGGAATCAGATTCTTTGTCAGAAAATGCTTAATTATATTTAGGAGTATTTAAAAATGCCTTTTTCTCTTCCTCTTAAAAAAGTTAACCTTTAGTCAACTATGTAACTGTGATCCCTTAGCAATCTGATAAGATTGTTAAAGGATGTTAACATGTCTCTAGGCAACATGGCAGATGGTAAAAATAACCTCTGAAGAATAAACTGCATCTGTATCTGATCAACTACATTATAAATAACTGATAGGAAACTCAATTGTGGACTTCTCAAAAGTGTCAAGACTTGAATTTTGCGTATGTTCTGGGTCTTAGGAGCTGGGCTATGGAGTTGTTACAGAGATGTCTCCTGTGAGTCTTAAAGCCGCATCAGCCTGATATGGCTCTCAGCACCTCCCAGTGGGCTGTCACCTATGGAAAAGCTGGCTCCCCTAAGCTAATACAAACTGCTAAGAGATCTGCTGAGAGAAGTTAAGTTGTGGTTTCTGTCCGAGAATTCTGTAAGTAAACTCATGAGACTAAATGTCTAGGTAAGCCTAACAAGACCCCTTGTTAGGCATTACACTACCAACTATGCTTTGGAAACAAACATAATGTATGTCAATTGCCTTATACACACACACAGTTCTGTGTGCAAGGAGTCCAGACTTTTCCAGGTTTCTAACACATCTCCAATGTAGTTCTAATGTCTCTCCGCACCTCTCTATACCTCATTCAGCCTTGTCAGGAGCATTCCAAGCTCAATTCTGCCTTCTACTGACAACCTTTACCTGGTTCACTGGAACCAGAACAATGCCCTAACTTCCCATGTGTTGTCACAGGAAGGTACTGCACAATGTAATATCCTTTATTTACAGGTCAATAACCCCCTTAAGATCAAGAACTAGGACATATTCTTACTTGCATTCTTTATAAATATTCAATAACAGTTTTTTGACTTCAGCTGAATAATGATTCATTTTATTGCTTACTGAGGAGATATTCAGAAATCACACAAGTGATAAGAGGTAAAATTTTTAAAAAGCTTTTATTATTATATCACTTCACCAACCACAAAGAAATACTTAGATATAATTTATAAAGTTACTGAAAAGTACATCTTAGTTTTCAAAAATGCATTTGCTTAATGTCTCAGGTTAAAATAAATTCTAGAAAAGCTGTCCTAAATGTGCACACAGTGGAAGTATTGGAATAAAAATTAACAAAATTAATTAATTTTAATGTTCCAAAAACAATCTTTTTTTTGGCTATGTTAGTTTTTTTTAACTGATTTTTCTCAGCTCTAATGCAAAATCTACTGTTACATAAACATGGCTATAGTTAGCCTTAAAAGGAGCTAATGTAATGTATTCTGTTAATTATATTTATGCATGTATAAATATTTGAAATAAAGTGAAAACTGGAAAATACTTTTAATTAATAATAGAGCAAACACTACTTAATATAGTCAGCTTCCAAATTAACACGCAGCTAAGAAGTAAAAGACAGAAAAATAATTCCATGGAGAAATAGCACATAAAGTTTTTTTTAAGTACATTTTAAAGAAGTTTCTAGATTTTAGTAACAGAACATGACAAAATTAGTAAAATAATTTTAGCACAGTCTACAACACAAACTTCCAAAACTTATTAGAGAATGTAATCAGTAGGACTCTTAAAAATATTCCTAAAAACTTGCATCCTTGTATAGTTTCTTAGTAGCCATTTTTGCAAAGGGCTATCATTACATGTTTCCACAGTGGGCTGCTGGGAGCCATCAGCTACTTTGCTTACTGAGAGACAGGACTGGGTGATTATGTGAAGAAGAGTGTGGGTCTGTTTGACAAAGAAAATAATGAATAATGACAAAATCAAGTACAAAGGCAATAATAAATCAATCATTCTTGGCAACATACAATTTCTACTGGATAAGGATGGCAAGCACACATCACAATAATTGCACCCATGGAAGTATGAGCCACCTCCTTTTAGATGGCGTTAGTATTAACTGTATTAAGTAGGGGTAAATGAAGATAAGCCTGGGAAGCTAGAGAAGAGCCTGAGATCAAATGGTGAAACATTTTAAGCCAAAGGTTATTTTGGGCAGAAAAGGTATATTCTCAGTGTTCATTCTAGTGATAATTTTTTTTTTTTTTTTTTTTTTTTTAGTGCTAAATGGGTTATTTTGTGAGGAGATATTCAAAACTGTTGGCTATCTAGAGAGTTTTCAGTTATGGTTTTTGGCTGCTTCATTCCTTTGACCTAATTCTGAGTGGACCCAGTGGAAAATTCAGGGGATGATTTAGCTTTAACTCTTTGCTTCACTTTGTACAGTGTGGTACTTGAATTATTTCCATAATGTTTTCACAGGGCTAACCTGCGTTAACCTGTTTCCATTATGTTTTCACGGGTCTAACCAGGGTTGCACATTGGCATGGCCACGATGAGCTAAATGTCAATTAGAACGTTAAGGAAGAGCGGAAAAAGAAAAAGGTCAGCTCCACTTGGGCTCTTAATTTGGTCTAATTCTTCTAAACACAATTTGTAATTAATTAGTTTCTTGTTTTTCATATATTTCCTCTTTAGGAGCTTGAGCTCCAAGAAGGCCAGGAACTATGACTGCAAAAGTCATCAAGCCCAGTGCCTGCCCACGGGAGGCACTTTGTTAAGTTTTGATTGAAACACATGGTGAATGGCCAATGCAGAAAATAAATTCTGATAAAATTGGACTACATTCCTTTGGCAGCTCAAAGGACACAAATCATTAGATTTTCCATTTCAAGGACAATGGTAGACAACGATTTATAAAGATATGAAAGGTAAGATCATATATGATTTTATTTGTAAAATGATAATGTTCACTACATAGTCTGATTTGTTAAGGAGGCTAGTTTTGTTTTCATTTTGTTTTTTTAGCCATACCTGAATTTCCTATCTATCCTGTTTAAAATTCCTAAGCTTGCTAATCCTCTACCTTCAGTGATGTTTCTTTTTAAACCAAATTTTTCTTGGTAAATGTCATGTTAACATCAAAGACCCCAGTGGTAGTGATTGTGAATTTCATCTGTTATTAAAAACAAAAACAAATTATAAAGTTGCTCTTGATTTAAAATGAAACAAAACTTGGTCTTACTTATACTCAGGAAATAGAACTCCAGAACATAAACACACTATAATTCTTTTCATAAATACATTTGTAGTATTTCCCCCAAAATATTATCATGTGAATTACCATGAAAAAAATTCAAAGAACTTTCACTCCTGCTGCTTCTAAAACCCATTAAACCAGAAGAAAAATTAGAAATCTCAAATAATTTCATTGAGATAAAGGGTATTTTTCATTTTACAAAATACCCACAAAAACATTTAGCATTTTTATTTGTTTGAAAAAGAAATGTAGTTTACTTATTTTTCTGAATATTCTTTCTAGAAAAGATACCAATTACTAATATTTTATGTGTTTTCTAGTTATTTCTAGCATTTATATTATGCAAATGTATTAACTGTGGTCATCCAATTAAATATACTCCCACTTTATTGTGGGTTTTCTTATCAATTCTTATCACCTTTGTTATCATTAAAGTAATCTAAAAACATAAGAAATACACAATTTTTACGAAGTAGATTTGCCAAAAGTCATTTCACTTTTCCATTTAGAGGGAGTATTTTTCCAATTTGGAGCTATTATAAGTAATGCTATCACAAACATCTCTGATCATCTCTCTCCACATCTACAGCTATTTATTCAGAAATGATTCTTAGAAGGGAAATCACAAGGTCAAAAGGTATGAACATTGTAATATATAATGGCAAAGTTTTTAAAAATCTGTAATAATTATTTGGTACTATAGCAGTAGCAGCTAACATTTCTTGTGCTTATATGCCAGGGTACTGTATGTGTGTCAGTTTTACTACACCTACACCATTAATGTGTGTCCCACTGAAAACATTTCTTGACATAGACAGGATAATAAAGAGATAAAAGAACACAGATGAAATGATTTTTTATGTATTTTTAATAGTTACAAATAGCCCATGAAAATGGAAAAATAAGGTTAATTTAAATATTTCTCCTGTGCTGATTATTCAAGACTTTGCTTATTTTTATATTGGGTGTACACTTTTTTTTTCTTCTAACTCCTTTTTATGCAGCATATCAGCCCTTACCATACTTGTTGCTAAGGCCTCTCACAACTTTGGAAGACTGTCACAATCACTCAGTTTTGAAGGTAATGTGACATTCCAGCTGACAGGAAGCATACGGCCACATATCTCTTCCTATTGCTTCATTTAAAATATTTTCTAGAAAACAGGGTAATATGAACCCTAAGCTAGATTGGTTTTTGTTTATAATATTACTTAATTATTCTCCTCTGAGGTATAAAACACTAGTATTTCTGACAGAATTTTAGACATGCTGCTTTAAGATATATAAGAAAACGATTTGTAACTCCTGCCTTTAAACACACCTGTATGTTTTGCTATCTAAGACAAGATGTGTCATGGAGGATCCCTCCATCTACCCTTTTGAAGAGGCAATGACTATGGAAATCAGGCTAGGAAAACAAGGTTCATGACAAAGTAAGACGTACAAAATTATAAAATCAAGTCATATTTTTGTACCTTCTTTATTAAAAAGCACTAAGTGAAAAACCTGATAATTTAATGAACAGAAATGATTGCATGGCTGATTAAAGAGTTAATCATATTGGCCTCTGTGTAAAAGATGCCATACTAAAATCAAGTTTAAAGAGTTAAAGAGTTTAAAATGAAACTCAATTGACTGTTATATATGATAATGAACAAAGTGAGAAAAAAAACAGACTGTTACAGATCTTTAATAGCCAAGGTAGAAAAAATTTCCCTATTGGTTAAGTGCAAAATCATAATTTAAAAAAATATATAATAAAGTTGTTATTCAAAATATGAAGTATGATCTCCTGACAAGGTGAACCATGTTTTATTAGAACAGAATATGAGTATGCTAAAGACCAAGTGTAAATGTTTAAGAAACAAGAACTAAAACTGACATACTATACTACCACAGTTCCTATTCACTACTTGAGTCTACGTAAGAAACCACAGCTACGGGTCAGTGGGAATGCGGAAAGGTAATACTAATCAGATATACACAGCCTTCTAAAGGTAAACTGAGCCACTGTTTTCATTAGGAGTGCTACACAGGGAAATAGCCATGTTGCCATTATAGACTACTTACCTTGAAATTATACTGCCATTTACCTGATTTCTGATAAAGGTAAATAAAAGAGGAGGTATTAAGTAAAGTCTAAATATAAGCTTGTGTGATTTCAGTAAATACCAATCCGACATATTTTCCCTACTGAAAAAAATCCCTTATCTTGTGACTCTAGGAAACACTGGATACAGATGGATATTGAATTCATCTTCTCAGTCAACTTGCTCAGTCACATGAAAAACAAGACTTATTTTTAGCATCATATTTTGCTCCCTTATTTTTTTTCTTTGTTGCATAGTGTTTGTTGAGCATAAGTGTTCTGTTCTAAAATTAGATTCTTACACTGTATATAGCTGCTTGGATGTTCTAAAAGAAATGTGATTATGTGCACTTATTGTCAGAAAATGTAAATTTCAGATGGATTGGAACACAACTGCAGTGCTCAAACAGAATATGAGAAAATCTGAATAAAACAGAACGGATGGATGACAGAACTTTATGAAAATAATCTTTTTAAAAAGATTTTATTTATTTATTTATTTACTTGTTTGAGAGAAAGAAGAAGAGAGAAAGGGAGAAGCAGACTCCCCTGCTGAGCAGGGAGCGGAACACGGGACTTGATCCCAAGAGTCCATGATTATGACCTGAATTGAAGGGAGATGCTTAACTGACTGAGCCACCCTAAAAATAGGTGCCCCTAAAAATATCCTTAAAAATGTTTCAGTGAGACACAATTTAGGGTTCCTTTTCTGTGTTAGTTCTGTGGCAATGGCTTTCATGGCAACAAAATGTTCAGGTAATTTATTTAAGAGATTCTAGACCAGGTGAGGGTCTTGTAGTTCTGCTAATGATGCTCAGTTGCCCCCAAACTGAACATGTTTAGCCAGCTATAAAGTGGTAACTGAATTAAATTCATGACCATGCTAAAAACTACTTAGCTAAGAAAGTAGGAACCCAGTAGGAACCTCTATATTTCAAATCAAAGTTGGCCAAAGACATGTATTTATTACCAACATGTGCTTAGTTTCATTCAAATAGAAGGAGAAGCAATTAGATCATAATGAATATGTGTAAAGTTTGTAAGCAATTAGACCATACTGACAAAGTGGTTTTATGACTATTCAACAAAACAGACAATTTTTAGCAATTAGACCATACTGACAAAGTGGCTTTATGACTATTCAACTAAGTAGACAATGTTTATTGCAGAACATCTTTCCAGTTATTAGAGGAGAAATTCTATGTGAATAAAATTTGGTACCACAAATAACTGATAATATTTAATCACTCCTTTCATTTATTATAGTAATACATTTAACTTATCAGGTCAGCATCATTTAAAATGCCTAATTGTTTCTAGTTTCTCCATGACCTCAAGAGGCAGGGTAGCATAGTAGAAACACGGCTAAATTCGTGCCAGAAACCTGGGGTCTAAAACCTAGAGAAGCTATTTAAACACTCTTATATTTAATAATGTAAAGAATAAAAATAAAGATATAATCTTACAGGCCTATTGTTAGAACTGTTGAGAAAACCGATGGAATTACAGACAATGAATTTCATTCCCTTTCTTTGCCCCAACCCTCACCTAAGAAGAGGCTTTATGAATCGGTTTCAGTTTTCTCTGCATATTCCAATAATTCTGCTGCTATTTATGACTTGCTTTTCTAAAACTGAAAGTACTATAGGTGACAAAGTGTTGGAATACTTGAGCTGTTCACACCGAGTTTTGCATTGTCCTGGTAACTAGCTTTCTTTGATTACTTCCTTAGAAGTGAACTCCGGTCCCTGCCGCTGGCGGTGTGATCTTTGTGCTTACTTTTCTCCTGATAAAGGCTGAAAGAAGAGAACTTGAAGAAAAGTTTCAGCTCTTGTAATTCTGTGACCTCTACCAAGTTTTATTCTGCTTTGATAGTACACCACCTCAGAGGTTTCTCAAAGAAAAATAATTTTGCCTTTGACAGCAGCAGATAAAGAACTGAATTTAAAAAGAAGCAGGCAGCACTTCCTACTTCCCACAGGGTGGATACCAGACCACCAGCCCAACGTGGCAATGACTCTTCTTTCCCATCTCAGCATCTCTCACCCTTGGGCCCCCTATGAGTTCCCCTTCTCTCCTGCAGGCCTGTCGTTTTCCACAGCGTATTTATGCCTTTCTCCTAACTTTGCAATAATTCCAATAGTGTATAAAAAGACTAAGAAAGATAAGTAGATGTTTGGCCACTGTCTAGACCTACCCTTCTCAGACTTTAATATGTATGTAAATGACTTGGGGATTTGTTAAAAGACAGACTGATACAGGGTTCTCAGGTTCCTAAATTCCAAAAAGTTCCCAGGTGATGTTCCTAGTCCTAGAATCACACTTTAGGTGGCGAGGGTTGGGACTATTCTATAGACTAAAATGACCCTGTGTATTATATTTTCATTTCTTTTTAAATAAAGGCCTCTTTCTGACATTTTCCACAAATAAAATCAATCTTATTTCAAAGCTGAAATTTCTAAAAAGACAACTCATTATTCCTACAGTTATTTGATTATTTTGTGACTTCTCTACATTGTGATTTATATAGTCATAAAATTGGCAAAAAAATCTATACTATGATTTAAAATATTAAATTTAGGCAGGCTGAACATCACAATTTAACTTTTTTAAAGATTTATTTGTCAGAGAGAAGGCACAAACAGGGGGAGCGGCAGGCAGATGGAGAAGCAGGTTCCCTACTTAACAAGGAGCCTGATGCAGGACTCGATCCCAGGACCCTGGGATCATGACCTGAGCTGAAGGCAGATGCTTAACTGACTGAGCCACTCAGGCATCCCCACAATTTAATTTTGAAAATATAAACATATAGGAGAGTAGAGTAAGCTATGTTACATAATCATCACAATGATCAGATTATTTAAAAACCATTTCTCCATATTTATAGCATATTATAAGCTTTTTTCACGTGTGTTCTAGAAACGAAGTTTACATGATCTAAAATATTTCAATGCTTGAAAAATCCTACAACAGATAACTACTAGTTATCAAAAATAGTAAATTTACAAAAACCATTTCTCTGTCCTAGGTGAAGCAACCTTTATTTTTTTTTTCCTCTTTTAAGACTGTCAAAATCCCTTAGTATTCAAAAATCTTTCTATTGGCTGGTAAAAACATAAAATATACACCTATATACTAACAATATGGTTAATTCAAAAATTAAAGAATCTGACTTATGATTATAGCAGCCATCATCTACGCAAAGATTAGAGAAAAATTTGAAGATTTAAAGTGGTATCCTGAAATTCAACACTGCTTCATCTTATATAAAGTATATACACTCATCCCCCTTCTCTTAGAAATATATAGTAGATTTCTTTATTTTTCATGCAAGCCCAACAAAGTCCTGAGCTCCTGGTGAAAATTAAAGGGCAACAGCAACAACAAAAAAATTTATTTAAAAAAATACTACTTTCAGGATTTCTCTTTTATCTGAACATTTATCGTACTTTTCCTAATAGAAGAGGGAGGGAACCAAAGTTCCAGGTTTACCTCCGTATATTATTGAAGGAAGTATCTTCTGCAGTCTTAATATTAAGGGTGGTATGATGAGAGCTCAAGAGGAAAAAATACGCCGGTCAGACTGAGGTAAACAAGGTACCGGGGAGACAAGAGTCTGAACAGAACACACTGGTCTATTATAGGAAAGATTCGAGATGTTCACCCTTCCTTATGTCCCAGAAGAGCACTGTATGTCCAAAGAGCTCAGTTCTATTATTTAAATTTTAAGGTCAAATTTTAACCCTACATAATCAGTTTCAAATTACATAAAACTTCATTAAGTTTTCCTATTAAGAAACTACAACATCATGCAATTTGAAATGACATTCAAATAAGAAGGCCTTATTGCAATATCAATAATACCAGGAACTCTGTAGATTAGTTTTTAAAATGTTACACTGGTTGAGTATCTCGGGCTGAGGTAGAACACTACATTTGTGAAATTCATTTGCCTCTAGTGTATTATTTATCTTGCAAGAGTAGTTTATTTCTTATCTTAAATAAGTCACCAACCATTTAATAATGTGGAAAATGTAACACAGATGACCCAATTCATTTTGCTAAGCCAAGGGAACTGAAAGAAATGAAGCTGTTTCAAGGCAACTTCTTTATGGAGAAGAAGATATTTCTTTTTTATTAGCTCCATCTGATGGCTGATCTGGTTTTTACACACTGCCCGGCTATAAATTCCCAACTGTAATTTTATTGTTTTCTCTCCCACTCTTCTATCAGAAAGATGTGCTATATTGAGAAAATGCTGTTTAGTTGATTATGGGCCTAATTACTTTATTGAATTTTGCAAAGTATTTACTATTATAAAAAGCATTCATGCTCCCCCCCTTTTCCTCCTTAAATTGAGAAGGACAAATTTCACCGATTAAAACAGTATAAAATTTGAAAATTGGAAATATTGTTGATATTTTCCTATAATGTGCATCTTTATACACACCTCTCAGATAACGATAGCTGGTCCCTTTGCCTAATTTATGTTAAGCATGTACACGTGCTAACACATTTTAAACACATAAAAATGACTATTTTCCTTATTCATTTTTTATATTAATGAATGCGTTTGGAGAAAAAACCCTATTTATATACTATACCATCCTAATGCTATCAGAGGAATGAATGCATACTTGAAAATACAGTTTTTCTAGTGCAGAAAAAAGAGCTCAGAACAAATGTATTTGAAATATATAACTGGATTTAAGCACTAACTAGTAAGTAAATTAAGGAAAAGACTATACCTCAGGATCATATTCCCATAACTGGTTTCCTCTCATGTGGTGGCATTTTAGCATGATTACGGGTCCACTGAGTCTAGACACATCCAAGCATAAGTCATCGGTTCGGATTTCTTTGTCAGCAGTATAAGAAAATACCTGAAAATATAAAATTCAACTGATGAAATAATCCCCTAAAAACAAAAAAGTCACAGTATAGCAGAGTTCTCTGTGGAAACATTCGTATCAACTTATGTTTTCAAACGGTCTATGCTGTGTGATCTTGAGAAAGTGAGTTCGCATCTCTCAGTCCCTTTCTTCAACTGGAAAATAGGGACAGTGTAGAACACAGATAACACTATTATTGTGAAGCCTCAATTTAACAAATTATTAAATACATTATTTGCCAGCACCGTATTTCCTGCCCTGTACTTGCCTTATGTATCTCACAACAGACGCAGTAAAATAAAGTTAATTATAGGGATATAGTTATATATATGTATATATACGTATATATATGTATAGATGTAACTATACAGCCCTTGTTCTCACCACATGACCAATTCCCTAATTCTATAGAGAGCACGATGTTTTTCATGAAGACATTTAAATCTTTCTCTCCATAAGAACATCATGCAAATTTTATTAAATACTGTCATTGTGTTTCCAAACATTGTAGAATTAGCTTCTCTAGAGACCTCATTAAAAAAAGGTAGGCTCTATACTTATCTTTATCAGATGATTATAGCTGGTTTTGGCTACAGTACTTCTCAAAATAGCCAAGAAATGTTACAGTGGATTGTAGATTCACTGTTAGCTAACTTGAACTGATACTATAATAATCTCTATTTTTTAAACTCCTGGTATGAATATTTTATTTATAACATTGACTATTAAAGGGTCACAAGAGTTATTAAGTTAATAATTATGGAAATTATTTTCTTCTGTTTGCTCTGATAAGCATGCTTCAGTATTCTGTGGGTATTTTTTTCCTTACAATGTCAAGAGGTAGTGTAATGAGGAAGGTTATTTGAGGATCTTTTAGTTTCCCAAAACAGACTGGTAAAATTAGAGGAAGTCAGCTCAATATTCCCCTATAAACTCTGGAGCCCTAGTGTGTAAGCTGAATGAATTAGTCTTGAAAGGGTTGCCTCTCCAGAACTAACTAAGGGCTTCCCTGAAAATCATAGGTGGTAGGAGAAAAACGCAAAAGAAATTCTTCACAAAGATGTAAAAACTTGAGAAAAACTTGAGTACTTTTTAATAAAGATTTTATTTATTTATTTGACAGAGATAACAAGTAGGCAGAGAGAATGGGGCGGGGGAGGCAGGCTCCCTGCTGAGCAGACAGCCTGATGCAGGGCTCCATCCCAGGCCCCTGAGATCATGACCTGAGCTGAAGGCAGAGGCTTTCACTCACTGAGCCACCCAGGTGCCCTTAATATTCGCACTTTTAATGGAAATTATGATTAAATTAAGAGAATAAAAGAAACACCTATCAGATAATTAGTACTATATCCTTTCCAAACATGGTCTTCATTAATACAATATTTAATTTCATATAAACATATTTAAGTAAATGAATCTAGTAATAAACCTTAATTTGAAGGAGGGAAATTTCTAGAGAAATTTCTTTAATCTTTTGCTTTAATGTGAAGTGTAATTTTCCACATAGAAATTATATTTTTAGGGGCGCCTGGGTGGCTCAGTGGGTTAAGCCTCTGCCTTCGGCTCAGGTCATGATCTCAGGGTCCTGGGATCGAGCCCCACATCGGGCTCTCTGCTCAGCGGGGAGCTTGCTTCCCCCTCTCTCTCTGCCTGCCTCTCTGCCTACTTGTGATCTCTCTGTCAAATAAATAAGTAAAATTTAAAAAAAATACTGCAAAAAAAAAAAGAAATTATACTTTTAGTTGTATACAGATGCCAATGTAAATGGAAACACCAAGGTATCCATATTTGTCACTAATTTTGTACACATTTGCCACTAATTTTGTATAATTATGGCCTGAACAATGATTTTTTCCTCAGATCTCTTACAATAGTTTGGAGACTTTACCTGTTGAGAGAAGTCAACCACATTCTTTGCTCCTTAATTCCTAACTGTAATTCATTTATGGTCAATCAGTAGCTATTTTAAGTGATTTATATTCAAGAAAGATATATTTGCAGAATATTTTCTGACCTTATATATATTATCTGAAGTTATCTTTCTTTGGCCTTTGCACTTTAAAAAAAGTACTTGGCTCACAAATAATTTTTCTTTAAAAAAATCTGTATAGGGATGGCTGAGTAGCTCAGCTGGTTAAGCGGTTATCTTTGGCTCAGGTCATGATCCCGGGGTCCTGGGATTAAGCCCTGTGTTGGGCTCCCTGCTCAGCAGGGAGCCTGCTTCTCCCTCTCTGTCTCCGTCTCCCAGCTTGTGCTCTCACTCTCTCTCTCTTCAAATAAATAAATAAAATCTTTAACAAAAATCTGTATATAATGCTTTCATTGTTTTCTGGCATTAATTAATTGGTTAACAAATCCTAATGAATAATTAACAGGCTTAATTTATTTTTCATACCTGAGAATCTCATTTTTATGCCGAGGTGTTCCTAAGATTGTTTATATTCTGTATAAGAATAAAAAGTGCATCAGTATACATACGTCTTTCTTGATTTTTACCTGGAAATTATTAGGCTTGATCTCAATTATTTACCCTTTATATCTATTATCTTTTTACCCATAATTGTCATCTTCATGCTTTTTATATCTTCTACAGCAGGAGGTTCATGGAACTCACTTTGGGACAGATGAAAATTTTACATGCAAAGTACTTTGTAGAGATCTAGGTACGCAGATAGCAGTGGCTGACAGCTAGTGTTATTACCCCAGGCTTAGAGGTGCTCCCAGGATGTGGCCTTGTATATGGACTCCTGCCTTGATAGTATGTCCACTTCCCAAAGAATTTTAGAACAGGAGCCCACCAGGCTTGGCTCTTGCCTCTGTGTGCCGATCCCTAGGCACACAGTCTTGAGGAGGGGCTCTCATACCAATGATAGACTGTCCTGACCCTTGCAGCATATATAGTCAGCCTCTACTGAGTTTCTTACGACTTTGGGGACAACCTCACATCTCATTTTAGATTCTCCAGGAAGTGAGGACTCCCTACAGCCGTTGCCTGTGTCAGTACCCCACAGCTCAGTTTGGTACGTGTAGTTCCTGGCAGAGTATCTGCCTGACCTGCTCTCCTGTTGCAGTTAAAAGACTTATACCTGATTATAAGGTAAGATTTTCAATTCTGAACGCGTATGAAGCACATTAACTTAATCATCACACATGGGCTTTACAAGATCGAGTCCCTCATTAGTGAAGTCTACTTGTACATTCTTTTACAAAAATTGGACACTATTCCCCCCCTTTCTAGTTACCACTCAAATTTTATCACTGGTTATCAATACTGATTCTCACGAAAACCAGAAGTGAGTTACACAAATACTAGATTTAGCATGTATTTCAGTTGCTTCAATGCCAGGATGATTCTAGTAACAATGCATTAAATCAAAGTCTCATCACTTTAAACGAAGGGGACTAGAAGCAGAGTAAAATAATCAATCTCAGTGTCCTTCCATACATTATAAAAGAGGAATATGGAGAAAGTTAACATTAACTGATCACCTATATGTGTTAGAAACCGCGTGTGACACAGTTCATAAATATTATATTAAATAAGTTTGCCCTGTTGTTCCATTGTACAATTACATTTATATTCCTATGTGTACCAACTTCATATTGCAAAGTTTAGTAAGCAGAGCTTTTTACATGAACTATACAATGCAGTAATTTATGGTGCTTTGAGTATTCCGTTTTGCACTAATCTTCACATTTGTTCTAACACATAAAATTACGAGCCATCTAGCACTACACATCTTGTGTAGTCTGCTGGTCACGCTTGCTCTAGAAACAACCACCACAGAGGCCAATTTTACTCAATTGTTCTAGGTTCAGCTATCTTATAAGAAGTGATAGATCCTTTGTTCCATTTTTGTGGGCCCCTCCAAAACTACTCTGATGACTATAACAATGCAGTTTTTATTGTCTCCTATTACATTAGTTTGCTATGGCTGCCAGAACAAAGTACCTTGGACTAGATGGCTTTTAATCTCCTCAGAGTACTGGAGGTCACAAGTTCTAGATCAGGTTATCAGTGCAATTGGTTTCTCCTGTGGACCTCTCTCTTTTGCTTGTGGATGACCATTTTTTCCCTGTGTCCTCCACGGTCTGTCTTTGATGCCTGTGTCCTGATCACTTCTTCTTATAAAAATAACATCCATATTAGGTTAGGGACCACTTTAATTATCTCAGTCACATCGTTAAGGCTCCCGTATCTCCAAATGTCACATTCTCAGATACTGGGATTAGAACTTCAACATACGAATGGGGAGGGGGACACAACTCAGCCCCTAACACCCTTACATTGAAGAAAATAATGCGTCTTTCCCTACTCCTAGATGGAAACTATAGGTTTTTTTGGTTACTTGTCCAGGACCCCTAGGAATTCAGTTCAGAAATTAGAATGGTCTGTTTAACATTATTAATTGAAATTCTGAATGGAATGTAATTCCAAATCTTCTCCTTTGCTTGAAATTGGATGTGCTATAGGCTGGAAGCCTGCAGTGGGATAGGGCTTCATCAACTTCTCTATTTTACCATCTTGAGAACTTCTTTTCTTTTTTATCTGTCTTGCCTACTCCCATATTCCCCCAGGCTGCTAACTGGGTTTTGATTCCCCCAGGGTCATAAAAGCCTCTGTAAGAGGTCTTACCTAAACTATCTCTTGATAACTCCTTCCTGATCTCTGGCATGGCAGAGATTTCAAGCTCCTTCTTCTGGGAGCATTTATGGTTCTTGGGAGATTCTCATTGCTAAGCACCTCTCACTGTGTGCTAAGAAGATGACAATGCGTGTTTTGTAAGTGGGCCACTTCTTACGACTTGAGCAACTTGGGGAGGCAAGCTGACTCAGGCGGTGGAGTCACTTGGTTGTCACAGGCCAACTTTATAATGTGTGAGTCAAGTCACAGCCTGCCACATTCCCCAAGAGCACCAAGCACACAGCAAACAAGCACTTAAAATCGTGTTCTGTGTAATCTGCAGGGCCTAGTGCCAAATGCAAATGCAGGATTTACTGTTCAAAAATTATTAAGGCTTTCCAATTGTAAGGCTCTGCTTGAGGGCATGGGTTGCACAGCCAGTAAGGTGCTCCTGCCTGGAGTCCTCCTCAGTAAGGTTTGTCCCTGGAAACTAGGATCCCACCCCCTCTTCTCTAGAGGGAGGGCAACTGCTCTTTTCAGAGAACCCGAATCCTCTCCATTTTGTGATACCTCCTGTTATGGATTGAATTGTGCCCCCCAAAAGAAATGCTGAAGTCCTTCACCTCTAAGCACCTCAGAATCTGAATGTATTTGGAAGTAAGGTCATTGCAGATGGGATTAGGTAAGTGATGAGGAGATCATACTGGAGAGGGTGGAGGCTTAGCCCGAAATGGCTGGTGTCCTTAGGAGAACATGGAGATGGAGACATTCACAGAAAAAAAATGCCTCCATCGGAGCAATGCATCATCACAGGCCATGGGGATGCAGGTAAACACCACAAGTTAAAAGCAGCAACAAATGTTTCTCCCTTACAGGTTTTGGAAGAAATAGGCCTCTCCTGACACTGTGATTTCTGACTGAAGCCTCAAGTACTGAGACACAATGAACTTCTATTGCTCACGCCACACGGTTTGTGCGAGTTTGTTATGGTGTCCTAAGGAACTTACACGCCTCCTTTGATTCCGTATGATGGCTGAAGGGTCTAAGAGTCTTGGAAGCAGTTTCCAAAGTGTCTGCAAATTCTGCACAGGGAAGTCTGATTTTAGATTTCACGTCTATTTTATCTTGCTGTCTGGGCTGAAATTTTAACATTCAGTTATGATCTCCGAAAGCATCAATCATTTTTACAATCATTTTTCTATTGAAATGTATCTTCATAAGGTGGTTCTTGACTTTGATGAGGTGAATTACCTGCCTTTTTTTTTTTTTTAAAGAGTTTATTTATTTATTTATTTATTTATTTGACAGAGATCACAAGCAGGCAGAGAGGCAGGACGAGAAAGAGAGAGGGGGAAGCAGGCTCCAGCTGAGCAGAGAGCCTGATGCGGGGCTCGATTCCAGGACCCTGAGATCATGACCTGAGCCAAAGGCAGAAGCTTTAACCCACTGAGCCACCCAGGAGCCCTGAATTACCTGCTTTTATTGTAGACTTTATAGGGACCAGATTAATTTCTGTTTCTGAACTGATGTACTCAAATGAGTTTACAAGAAATTCCTAACATATAAAAGGTGACAGCCAATTTCACTCTCAGTTCTTTATAATATTAACATTTTTTTTAGAGAAGGACGCATTTTCATTACTTCACATATGCATGTGGTTTGTTCTGGATTTTTCACTTTGGGGAGTATGTTCAAAGGCATTTATGTTCACCCCTTTGAAAAATCTGAAATTTGAAAAACTGCAAGCAAATTTTGCTCAGATTTGTAGCATAAGCAGCTGCTGGCAAAACGGTCAAAGCAAAACAAGACGCAGAGCTGGTTCACTTGTTCTGTGAAGAGGCACAGGAACCAAACGCCCTCTGCTGGCTCTGCGTTGCTATAGGGTTCCTCCATCTTAACAGGAAGAAGAAATACTTTGCAATACAAACACTAATTTTCATATATTTACATTACGCTCATATATATCCTATGTGTGTTTAAAAGTCTCATAAGTGCATTTGATTCAGCTTTATTATAGAGGTGGTGATTTTTCTAGATTTAGTTATGAATTTATAAAGCACTTCTGTTGAGTTCTTCCAATTTACTGTAAAAGTTCACAGTTTGAAGGGGCTGTGTCACTATATGTCAGCTGCTTTGCTTTCTCTTTGAAGAACCTTAAGCCAATGGAGTTACAGGATTCACATACTTGGCCAGAGCCACTTAGTGACAGAAGTTTCTCCGGATCCCAAGCTCACTGGTTATTTTTCTTTCACTTGACTACACTGCCTCTTACATCCCATCACTTTGTTACTTTGGAACTTTGGGCCCTCTAGCAGATCGCTCTAGGTAACTGAAGTGCAGTCAATTTGAGAACTCTGTTAACAAGAATCCAGAAGGATAAATTATTTTTAAAAGCTCTCACATACATTCTAATAGTTTTCTTTCCCCCTCATTCTGTAAAAATGGCCCAGGTAAATTTGTATTGAAATAATAAGAAAAATTATTTAACAACAAAAATTAGACCTTCAGCAATGTGATTTTTCTTTCAGAATGTTCTGTTTGTCATCCCATCGTGAAATTAGCATGAGGAATGTGTAGATGGAGTTGAGTTCATCAATGGAGCTGCCAAGGAAAGAGACTTCTGCTCCCAAGTAGGATGTTTTTCTGCCTTAACTGATTTTAGGCTTCACCTCTGGCCTGTCAGCTCAGTGGTCTGGGTAGGTAGGTAAGGAGAGTAAGTAGCTTCTGTGTTATCTTTACTTCTATGTCTAAATGGTATCTATGGTCTTTTACAGATTTAATGCTCTCAAACTCTATTGCTAAAAGTAGGATGTGGGGTGCCTGGGTGGCCTAGTCAGTTGGGCATCTGCCTTGGCTCAGGTCATAATCTCAGGGTCTTGGGATGGAGCCCCGCCTGCTTCTCCCTCTCTCTCTGTGCCTCCCCCCTGCTTGTGATCTCTTTCTCTCTTTCAAATAAATAAACAAAATCTCAAAAAAAAAAAAATGGGATGTAGGTGTGCATCTCATGTTCAGTATTCCCATCCTGTCCTCAACATCATCCAGGATGCATTAACTCTTTCTCTTTTTACTTTGATATAACTGTATATTACAACTTTACATTTCTGAATAGGTGATCGGCAAGTTACCTCATCTTTCCATCCCTGACTGGGTATGTTCTGCTCTCATCACAAGAACTATCCTAATTCCACTTTGCCCAGAAAAAGACTACTACCCAACCTCAAGTTCTAGTACCTTTTTCACTTTCTTCTTGTATTACTTTAACTACTCTCACCTACTTATCCACATTGTATTGCAGGCATGGTATCATTTGTGTATATCTTTTAAATTTAATTAATTTATTTTTAAAGATCTGTTTGTTTATTTATTTGATGGGGCGTGGGATGGGGAAGAGAGAGCGTACAAGCAGGGGGAAGGGCAGAGGGAGAGGGAGAAGGGACTCCCCACTGAGCAGGAAGACTGATGTGGGGTTTGATCCCAAGACCCTGAGATCATGACATGAGCTGAAGGCAGACACTTAAGGCTGAGCCACCAGGCATCCCACTTTACTCTGTCTTGAAGGGTTTTCAAGGGAGTCTACAATTCAAGATATCTAATACACAAACATTATGTTCCAGCTATTCACATTTAACTATTGTAGTACTAAAGAATATAAATTGCAAATTTAAGCCCAACTGGATATTCCACTGGATACACTTGAACGTGCAGATGTTGTTCTTTATGTGACTGTGGCAGAATTCTCAGATGGCCCAAAGATTCCTATCCAATATACATGCCCTTCATAAACACCCTCCCCTTGAGTGTGGGTGAGACTACCACAACAGGAAAGTCACTCCATGATTACTTTATGTTACATAAGACCTAGAATTAGCCAACTTAAAGAGTGAGATCTTCCTACTGGCCTTGAAGACACATACAGTCTTGTTTTAGAGGGGCCAGCATAGGAAGGGAACTAAGAAGAGCTTCCCACTGGTGGGAGGAGTAACTGGCAGAGAGCCAGAAAAACAAAACAAAACAAAAAACACAAAAAGCCAAACACCATAACACAAAATTATTGGAGCTCAGTCCTCCAACTGCAAGAAACTAAAATCTGCTGATAACCAGGAAGCTCGGACTCTGACCCTCCAGTGAGGTCTCAGATCTGGCCAACACCTTGATTTTAATTCTGTGAGATCCTAACCAGAGAACCAGCCATGCTGTGCCTGAATTAGACCCAGAGAACTGTGAGATTAGTAATCTTGTGTTGTCATAAGCCACTAAAGTTGTAGTATCTTGCTATACAATGGCAGAGAACTGATACAGTGAGTGACCATCAGGAAAAAGGAAATACATACAAAAATTACAATTATTCTTACCATGTGGAATATCTTCTCCCGTGCTATGTCCCTATCATTTATTCATTCAATCGTTCATCCATCTATTTATTCAACACATACTTTTGAGCATGCTAAATGCTTCAGACCTTATCTGAACCATATAGGCTCTTCATGAAACTGAATTCAAGACACCAACACCTAATAGGGTGCCGACATTTTTGTAAAAGTTTCCTCCACTCTTCCAAACAGCCTTGAGCTTTATTCTCCATGTTCTCATTGTAATGATTTTCTGGATTATCTTCCTCTTGATGGTATTCTCTGCTATATTTCCTCTGATCATATCATTCCTTAAATATATATTCTCTGAAGAATTTGCCCTCACACATATAGACTGTCAGGAAAGTCAAAGGGATTATTGGATGGGATAATTTCTTTCAGTCGTAGGCAATTTAATATCTACTTTCTCTCTATTACTACCTCATTGGTTGGTACCATGGAGCACCAAGATATTTGGTCTTTGAGGTTCTTATTGATTTATGCCTGCAAATGTAAAGTAGACATAGCAGCGATAACATATATCATTCATGTGACATCTATATAAGCTAGTATATTTGTTTTAGTGTTTTATCAGCCACAAATTCATGGTGAAAGACTTTGTGCCATCCTTTATGAATATAATTTTACTGGTATTTTGGTAAAATTTCCTCTTTTTTTTTTCCCCCCTAAGGATTTATTTGTCAGAAAGAGAGCAAGAGTGGGAGAGTGAGAGAGCCTAAGCAGGGGGAGCAGCAAGCAGTGGGAGAAGCAGGCTCCCCACTAAGCAGGGAGCCTGATGCAGGACTCAATCCAGGACCCTGGGATCATGACCTGAGCCAAAGGCAGAGGCTTTAACCCACTGAGCCACCCAGGTGCCCCTTAAAGTAGTCCTATGGATTTATGACATTCCTCATGGCTGCAAACCAAGGTCAGGCTCTACTGAGTTTGCAACTGAAACAAAGATTCAAGTGCAAGTAGTCTGGCCATTTGATGACCCCAGAAAAGACTAGTAGGTGAACAGGGAAGGAAAAAGAACTAACAGAGGGTACATTACAGATTAATTATGCTGTGGGTAACTGGAGTTTAAACCTTAGGGATCTCTGGTAGAGAACAAGCAGTCCCATGGAAGGGTGAAGAAGCTGGGATGACATACGCCCTCCATTGGCTTGAGGTGTGTTTCCAGGTAGAATTAATTCCCCAGGAATAACTAGGTGGGCAAAGTGGCCTCTGGCAGTGAAAGGCTACTCTGACAGGTGCTTAGGCAAAGGGACAGAGGTTCTGTCTGGCTTTTGGATGCTATGATGCAAGCAAATGGAAGGAGAGAAAGTACACACCATTTGGGGAGTACCTGCTGTGAGGATGGAAGTCATTTTAAGTATATTGTATATGGAGATATGATAGACCACATATCATATGTTCAAGGTTTTTTAGTGACCTTTCAAGGTAAGCATTGTATATCCTCCTTTACAAACGAGGAACAGGGTGCATGAAAAGATCAAACAGATTCCCCCACTTCACTCAGTTTATGGGAATCTGTCTTTGAAATACAGTCATCAGACCCCAAATCCCATGGTCTTCCACACACTTAACACCTGCTTCTTGAATATTTAAATAATTAAACTCTAGACTATTCAGATTTCACTGTTTTTCCCTAAAGTGTCCATCTGATCCCATGTTCGTATTTTTCCAGGATCTCATCTGATACCACATTACATTTAACCATCAGGTCTCCTTAGCCTACAGTGACCGATGCTCAGACTGTCATCTTTTTGATGACTGTGAGTTTTGAGGAACACTGGTTAGGTATTTTACACTGTCGCTCTGTGTGGGATTGTCTAATGTTTATCTTGTGGTTAGAATGCTTTTGAGATGATGACCATGAAGGTGAAGGACCATTCTCATCACATCATATCAGAGGTGAAGGGTGCCAACATGACTCATGATGCAGAGCCCTGGTCACTTACCCAAGGGAGTATCTATCGGCCATGTTTCTCCACCATGAAGTTATAATCCCACCACCAGCTTTCACGTTTTACTGTTTGAAAGCAAGTCAATAAGCAGAGTCCACATGCAAGGTGGGCAACAGAGTTAAATTCTACTTTCTGAAAGGGGGATTATTGACCTAAATTATTTGGAATTCTTCTTTACAGGAGATCTTAGAAATCAATTTTAACATGTCTCTAAAAACTTGAGTCTAAAATTGGGGACCATATCTTTATATTAGATTGGTCTGTAACACACTAAGACTCATGTAATAAATCTCATTTGGGCCACTTGTTTCACTGGCAAGATGAAGACAAGTTCTCTTTAGTAGATGTAATTATAATGTGACCATTTTTGCCACACAGAAGTGGCATTTGCTCTTAGCCATATATAAGACATGGATTGAACACTGGCCCCTGAGAGCTTTAAAGACCACTTTGATCATTCCTTGATGTTGTAATGAGCATAAGATGCGCTTCTGAATTTGTCAGGTTTATTTTACTTTATATTTTTGCAAAAGGAGTGTCTCTTAAAAAAAATTCTGCATTTCCCCAACAGATGCACATGTTTTAATTATTTTAAATATAAAGAACATCCCCATATCTATTTAGAGAGTTAGCAGCTAGAAAGTTGGAGTAGGAATATACCTATCTGGTAGGTTTTCATTAGAAGACTAAGGTCTTTTATTAAAAACTGGAATGGACGCTAGGCTGTTTCTATGGTAACCTACTGAAAGCTTTTTTTCTTTAATGGAAAGGTATCAGTTCTGTATATACTACATGTGGCTCCTTGCTCTCTATTGGATCAAGTCCTTTGATAAAAGAATAAAAGAAATGAACTGAAAGAAAGTCATATAGTCTGTCCCTGCTTGTGGTGAAATTATACTTGGGTAATAAATAACAAGAATAAAAAGCCCTTTTCATTTTTGCCTGTATTCACCATGTCATTTTTAATAACAGAAGTTCACGTCCAAGTATTTTCAGGAGGCTGTATTAGGAATAGGCTACAAGTTCTCTTTTGACAACCTTTGCAGTCTGAAAGCTCTTTGCTACTTTTGTCCCTTCAAATCAAAATTCCCTTGCTTGACATTTACATTCTACTATAATCTTAGCTCCTCTACTTATAAACTTAATGTTCCACTCTCCTCAGTCCAGGCTTTCTCTTCAGTTTGGACCAATATCCCCGCTGTCCTTGCAGACACTCCATTCTCTGTGCTTACTGACAGCTCTGTGAAGCCTTTCAATACCACTCCTGTTCTTACCAGAGGTTTCGCTGAATGTCTCCTAAGGCATAGCAGTACACAGACTTGTTGTTTCAACAATGACTGTTTTGTATTCTCCCTGGGATTGAGTATAGGGATTGTGTGCCTATTTGTTTATTTAGATTTCATCTTGTAAAAAAGTAGAAGTAGATTTAAACAGAATTTTACATATATATGTAACATACACACAGAGAGAAATAAGAGAGAAAAAATTCATCTGCATAAAAATGGTAATGTTTTAAAAGAACAAAAGAATTCAAATAAGGCCAATATAAATATTTTCCCATAAGATATTATTAATTTTCTCTGGATAAACCATGTGTCTGGCAGCAAAAAAGAAAAGGAAAAATCTGTTTCTCAGGAGACAACCAACTCTTCCTAATACTCAATGCAGTATGAAATTCTCTTAGGGACACTCATGGAAGAATTCCATGTTATGTAACAAATAGCATCTTTACCAACTTCCCTATACACAAAAAAAGAGTTTAAGTTCTGGGTATATTTTCATATTCTTCTTGGTGCCCATACATTGCTGGGTATACATATGGTGTTCAAGGAATTCTTGATTAACAGACTTTTTCTTTTTTTTTTCTTTAAATGATTAGGTTTTGGTGTCTGACAGATTGCCTAAAATTTTCACATTGTTCTAAGACATTTTATATAAACAACTATAGTATATATAATATATATTATATATAATAAAACAATTATATATAAGCAATTATATATAATATATAATAAAATTTTATACATATATATTTATTTATTTATTCCCCCCCACCCAATCCTAGCTTTCTAAATTCATGAGTCTGCCCTTGGAACAAAGATTTCACAAATCATCTGGACTTGCTGCTCTTGCTTATCTAACAATAGGGATAAAGAATACTAGAACTGGTGAACATCTAGTTCGGCCATATCAATTACAGTATTAGAAACTAAAGGCTGAAAGGATAAGGAACTTCTGTACAACCACTGCTCCGAGCTGGATGTTTGTGTTTCCCCCTCTCACTAATTGTTATGCTGACCCTAGCAGCCAAGGTCATGGCATTTGCAAGTAAGATTTGTGGGAATTAATTAGGTTTAGATGAGGTCACAAGGATGGAGCCCCAATGATGGGATTGGTGCCTTACAGGGAAAGGAAAGGAAAGGAGAGACCAGAGCTAGCTCTCTTTCTGCCACATGAAGACACAGGCAGAATGTGGCAAAATACCAGCCAGGCAAGTGTCCCTGCCAGAACCTGACCATGCTGGCACCCTGATCTGGAACTTTCAGCCTCCAGAACTGAGAGAGACATGTCCATCTGTTATTGAAACCACCCAGTCTACAATCTTGTGTTATGGAAGCCTGAGAAGACTAAGATAAGCAGAGAGCAATTTTGACACCCAGGTCTTCTGATGTTATCTTTACTTCTTACCAAAACTGACTCAGACCAAGTACGATGTAGTGTAATAAGGTATATGAAAAATAAAACCCATTTACGATACCAACTAGGATTACTCTGAGAATCAAATTCTAATATATTTAAAGCATCTGGTAAAGGTGTACTAGGGGAATAGTGTTCAGTATAGAACAGATTCACCCCTTCACTGTCATAGGCTACTCAGACCAAAAATTCCTGGTCTATTCTTAAAAGCTTTAAAATCAGAAATAACTAAACCAACTCGTGCTGCTGATCTGTGCTTTAATTTAGTGTAGAATGCAATTAATCTTAGAAAAATATTATTTTATGAAGAAATTATTGGTGTATTTCTATTTAAATAAAAATAATAGGTTTTAATGGTGAGGATAGATTATTAACTAGGACTGCCTAATAAAATGAGAGAGAACTGTTCATGGTTTATACAGAAAAGCAATGACATTCCCATGATATCGGAGACAAAATTTTATTTATTTACACAAAGAATATAGAATTTGGACCATTAAAATATGAAAGGCATTTTGTTGATATTTTGTCACTGCTGTTATGCCTACATTTCTAACCATGCAAAATATTTATGGAATATATACTTACTCTAAAACATTTTGTTTTCTGTCACACAGATATCTAAGCTTGCCTTTAGTTGGTTTATCTTCATAATATCTTATATATGATAACTCCTTTCCTTTCTTTTTTTCTTTGAGAGAAACAGAGATCAAGTAGAGGGATTGGGGGGGTGCAGAAGGTTAGGGAGAAAGAGAATCTTAAGCAGGCTCCACAGTCAGCCTGGAGCCCAGTGCAGGGCTTGATCTCACAACCCTGAGCTCATGACCTGAGCAGAAACCAAGACACTTACCTGACTGAATCACCCAGGTGCCCTTGATAACTCCTTTCAAAAACTGGTGAGTATTAACTAAGGACCGCTTTAAGAATTTTGGTGCTACAAAAATATTATACTTGGCATTTTATTTGGCCATAATATTTACAGATTTTATAGATTTTTCCTTTTCCCAAACTTTATGTTTCCTTTCCTGGCACTGGTTAGTCAGGCAGCTGAATATGAATTTCTTAGATTTTTGTTACTGATGCTTTATTGTGCTACCTTTTCTTTCCTGGAAAAATCAAGCTTTCATAGTTGAAAGAAAAACAGAAACCTAGAAATACCCTTACCTGATACTTCTCTTCTATATAATTTAATAACTATGATAGAACTAAAAACTCTAAGAAAAACGGGGCGCCTGGGTGGCTCAGTGGGTTAAAGACTCTGCCTTCAGCTCAGGTCATGATTCCAGGGTCCTGGGGTCGAGCCCCGCATCATGCTCTCTGCTTAGCAGGGAGCCTGCTTCCTCCTCTCTCTCTCTGCCTGCCTCTCTGCCTACTTGTGATCTCTGTCTGTCAAATAAATAAATTAAATCTTTAAAAAAAAAAGATAAATAAAAATAAAAACTCTAAGAAAAGAAGTTTCTTAGGTACAGCAAAGCAAGTAATTTGAAGTATGGATTCTGCTTCACTTACGGTTAATATAAAAATAGGCTAGCCCACACCATTAATTTGGAAATCATAGACATTATTTACCTTACTTAGAAGCTAATAAAATGGCTTTTACTCCTAGATTGAGCCAAGATGAAATTATTACATGACCTGCTATAAACAGCTTTACATGATACTTTAAAATAATTATTTACATCCTCAGTGAAATTTAGGTACACATGTGGTCTTAGGGGGGAGAAATAGGAGATCATTTCAAAGGACCTTAATGGTCTTTATATATAGTAGATTCATGCATTCACATTATTATTTCTTTTAATTATTAAATATAGAAATGTCAGGAGGAAGATTACTTGAACAAGGAAGCAGCTCAGAGTAATGATAAGACTAAGGTGTTGAGTCAAGAAGCATTATGCATAAATCAGGAGAAAAGCACTTGTAGATAAAACGAAGAGAGGAATGAGGTTCTGAAAATTGAAACAGCGCAGAGGGGAAAAAGCTCTGCTGGGACTGAATGGTTGAAGGCAGACACGCTTAAGTTAGTAATGTCAGCGGAAAGCTTGGAGTGTGTCTACTTAACATGGGCTGCAGAGGAGATAAACGGGTGAACTGAGGGAACAGACTGATGCTGCTAACATTTTTCTTCTGGTAGATTTTTGTGCTAAGGGCTTACCCTTCTCAGTAAGAAAAGCTCTACTGATGGTGTGAGATAACAGAAGGGTGTGTGTGTGTGTGTGTGTGTGTGTGTGTGTGTGTGTACTGGGATTTCATTAAACTAGTATTAAACTTTCTTCTTTATGAAAATTGTGATATTTAACTTTTTAAGGGCGGTTTAAAAAAAAAATCTGGGAAACTCATTAGTAAAATGAATATAAATTTACATGAATTTCCCAAAGAGCTTAAAGTATTTTAACCTTTAAGCTCTATAGAAATTTAATTTTAAGCTTTTTAGAGCCCAGGCTAATATGATACACTATAATTAATCGATTAATCAACAGGATAAATATTTCTTTTGTCCTGCTATGTGCAGTCACATACTTTGATATCATAAGATGATAAGATGACTTATTTTTTAAACTTTTATTTATTTATTTGAGAGACAGCGAGAGAGAAAGAAGGAGCAACAGAGAGAAGCAGATTCCCCACTGAGCAGGGAACCTGACTGACACAGAGCTTGATCCCAGAACCCTGAGATCATGACCTGAGCCCAAGGCAGATGCTTAAGGGACTGAACCACCCAGGTGCCCCCTAGATGACTTCTCAGAGACTGGTGTCCCTTTAAGTTTAGTCTAGTGTCCCTCCTTGTTGCTTTCTTTACCAGGAATCAGAGTAGAAATTTTTATCAGTTCAACACTAGGAATAACTGAACCTTTTTGAAGGTGGCTTGTTTTTACATTATTTACACAATGAAACATATAACCTATTTTGTACTTATTAGCTAGAAAGCTCAAAGCCAAAGGTTTGGCTTATTTAAATGAAGGTGGGATTTCAGGGAATTAATTTTAAGTACTTCACAGTAAAATAGTAAAAGTGCTTTCTAGGTTAACTTGCACTGCCAATTCTTCCAGAGCTTTTGAAAAAAATGTCAAGTGATAGATATTAATAATCATTATGTAGAGATATATAAGATTATACCCAGAAGAAAAGATAAATCTAAGAAATGGCCAATATTAGTGCTCATTTTATAGGAAACCTTAAGAAAAAAAATTTCACAATCTCTGAGTAACTCCTACCAGGAAAAGAAAGGGGTTGAACACAACAGATTTGCTCTTTGTTTTTATGCCAGGAAACATTCTAACCAGGAAAACTAGGCAGAATCACATCCTACGTTTAAGTTCCTGCAAATTTCAATCATTTCCAGGCTTACCAGATATTCTTTTAACATAAATAATGCTGCTCTCCTCCAGCTTGCAAGTATCCAGCTCATTTAAACACTTAATGAATAGGACATGCTCCTTCTTTCCTCTTAGGCCATTTCATTTCACTTGCAAATTTACCCTGGTGATTTTAATTCTATTGTGCAAACTTTACTAAAAGTGGACCAAATTAATGTAGAAAGGGCTTCTAAGTAATTATAATACTGATAAAAATGCAAACCATAAAGTCAATTCATTTTTGTTGAATGAATGTATTCATTATAATCTGTGAGTACATCAGAATGCATTACTAAAATAATAAAACTCTTTCTAGGAGAAGGTCTGTAATAAGGCCAGGAAGTTTTTTTTTTACCCTCAAAATTTGTTTACTATCATAAGCTTAGATTCTTCTTAAATATAAGTCGTCACATTTTAGAGGAGGAGACATTTGTTTGAAAGTATTGATAAGACCTAATGATCTCTTCTTTACCCTGGCAGAACACACGGTTTTAATAAATGGCTAGCATAAGCTTCCCTAAAGGCTTCCTACCTTGAAAAATGGCTGTGAATCATTTACTACTATAAATTACATGGAATGTTTCCATATGCCTTCTAGCTGCCTCCAAATGAGTGGCTCCAGGGAGAAAGAGAACATTATAAATGCATTTGCTAAAATATGAGTATTTTTCCATCATTTTATATATTTTCTTGTCTTTAGAAATAATGAGTACAATATGCATGCTTTTCCCCCCTTTTGATTAAAAAGATATTGCAATTCAAAGGGAAACACTCACCACTGGATTTTTAAAAATTTTATACTGATACTTGTTATTAAAATAAAATGGTTATTTGATAAATATATTAATCTTATATCTAATTACAGGTATATTTTATATAAATTTTGAATAAAAAATAGTGTCAGATATATGACCAATAAGACTAAGACCTATTTGCCAATTTTGATATTGGCTCTTTAAAGCAGATGTAAATGTCATTTAAAAGTACCTCATTAAAAAAGAATGGTACTTCTGCAACAAAAAGAGAAAGCATAAAAGCAAGCAATGATTGAAATATATAAACTCTTTAAAAGTCTGTACATGAAAACATACCAGAAAAAAAATATAAAATCTGAAAAAAAAAATCTGGAACACGTATCACAGAAGGTAATAATCTCAATAAAGTATTTTTATAAGTGGAGAAGAGAAACAAGAGCTCCCTCAACCACCAATGAAAATGTAAGAAAAGACAAAGGCAAAGAGCTGACTAGAAAATCTACCAAGTATGGACGTCAATTTTTAAATTGCTTAAATGCATTAGCATTAGAGATATGATTTTAAAAAGATAAAATGTTTCTCCCATACTAAATTGGCAAAGATGAAAACAGAATAAAGCAAAAATACAATGCCTGTTTAGGGTTGTTCAGTCTGATCACAATCCTGGGGAGCAGGATTGGAAATCAAGATAAATGCAATGAACAAGTATGTGGTGGGGAATCAGCCAGATTTAGATTCAAACTGGCTTTACTTCCTAATCATATTACCAGTCTCTCAGAGTTCCCATTAGACTCATGAGTAAAATCAGGATAGTAATAGTACGTACTTCATAGATTGTTATGGGAATGAAAGGCAGATATGTACGTAAAATATTTACCATAGTGCCTCTTCATAGCTTAGCAATTAGTCCCATTAAACTAGTAAAACCTTAAAAGGGACAACTTGTCACCATGAATTAAAAGCCTTATAATGTTGCAGAAGTTTTGACTTGTCCAATTTACTTCCAGACAGTATTTTTTAAATAACGATTTTATTTATTTATTTGACAGACAGAGATTGCAAGTAGGCAGAGAGGCAGGCAGAGGGAGAGGAGGAAGCAGGCTCCCTGCTGAGCAGACAGCCTGATGCAGGGGATCATGACCTGAGCCAAAGGCAGAGGCTTTAACTCACTTAGCCACCCAGGCGCCCCCAGACAGTATTTCTAAAGAAGTAAATAGAGATGCTTACAAGATTTTAGCTACAGGGTTATTGAGGAGCCTCACCTGTAACAGTAAAAATTCTCTAATGGTACTGTGTATTAAGTAATAGGGATTAATTAAATAAATTATATTGTATCCATTCAAATATGCCCTGTTCAGGTAAAGAAGTTGTTAGCCAATGGATAGCCAAAAAGAAGTTAAATTATTTGGGTTTTAAACAGTATGTCTTAAGTTTGTGAATGGAGTAGTATTTGGTCAGCAGTGCAAGTACACAGAACAGTGTCAGTGAACTGCAGAGATATGAAAATGCACAGAGCCTACAGGGAATGGAAAAGTATCAGACACATGTCTACAGGACAAAAAAAAAAAAAAAAAGAAAACACAAACTATTAGAGCATCAAAGGAGACTCTGCTGGAAAGTCAGATGAGGATGAAACTACGTGGAGTTTTGTATATATACATAAGTAAGGAATACATAACTATACACATAACTAAGGAATTCTTATGTAATTCATAGGGCAGTGGAGAATTGCTAGAGATTTTCATCAAATTTAATTATAAAGTGGTATATGTAGAATGTAATCATAGAATTCCATATGATGTGTGGTAATAATGAGGTTTTCTGGTCACATAGGTCAAAGAAGATAGAGGCCCTAGTTATAAACGGTCTTAGAGATCAGAGTCAAGGTATATGATTTTCAAGATAGTATCAGGATTAGGTGACCAACCAAACTTCAGAAATGTCTATGTTGGGTTTAAATGTTGGATGCTTATGTGAAATAGAAGAAAATGAGCACATTCTGAAAACAGCTAAGTTTGAGATGCCTGCAGAGATTCCCAGTAATTAACTGGCAAGAGATTCCAGAGTTTAGAAGAGAGGTTGGAGATAAAGATATAAATCTGAGGCATTAGCATTGTAGGTAGGGGACATGGAACTGCTTCCAGGAATCAATTTCATCTTTTCAGAAGTAAAGAGAAGACAATCCCATAACTTCCAGTAATATACATTCTACTAGGAAACTGTGAGTTCTTCTTACACACACACACACACACACACACACACACACACACGTATATAAATATATATTCAAGTTTTAATCAAATTCCTATTTATTTTCATTCTTTTGAAAGTGTTTAATGTTCATCACATTATTTGTGAGTGAAAGCATTTCAAGAACAGATAGGCATGGACTTTCTAATTATGTGATTATTGTTTGAGACAGAAGATTTTTATTACTAAGGTTCTAAAAGAATACCTCAAAAAAAAAAAGAGTACCTCAAGATGATCAAATGTTGAATGTAATAATAATTCTACACCTGGTATCTTATTTTTACAGTATTCTTGCTACAGAAACTTCCAAGCATGCTTTCATTTTCTTGGCTAGTTTTTATTAGGTGCCTACCATATCCCAAGCCCTGGGTAGGGTGGAGGGAGAGCATGTTGGGTGTTGGAATGTTTAAGTGTTTAAGAAAAGTTTTCTGGCAACTACTGAAAAGTAAGCTTCTTCCTGATATCTCCAAGAACATTAAAAAAATAATAATAACAAAACTCCCATGCAAGGGGAAATGGTTAAGGGATAGTTGTCAACAAACACAAAACACCTTCATTTAGAAATGAAACTAAGTAGAAATGCTAAAAACAAAACAAAACAAAACAAAACAAAACAAAAAAAAACAGTGTTAACATCTCACGAATTTTGTGCAAAAGCAAGAGTGAGAAACTAATATTTTATATGGGTTTGGGCTACTTTTAAAGAATTTTAAACAAAATAACCATAAATATAGATACAGCTTCCATAGTAACATAAAAGAGTAACAATAAAACACAGGGAAGGTAGCTCTGAGAATAAAAATCCCAAAATCTGTTCTTTTCTAAACTGTAAAAAATGTAAACATGTCCTTAATTAGGGATGAACTAGGATCAATCATCCAAGAAATATTGAATTCCATCAAAGTATAAATCATAGTAGGGTTTTATGTAAAGGTTTAATTTTTTTATAATATATATTAAAACAACAGGAGAGGCAGTTCATTTTATTAAGCTTAACAATATCATAGGAAGTGTGTGCATTTACCTTGCCTCTGGCATTAGCTACTGAACGAATACTTCTATTTTCTTACAGAGAAAAGAGAAACAATTGAGAAAAGAAACCGAAATACGTTAAGAGAATAATTAATGTCAACAGACCAGTGTATGTCCCGAGTGTCCAGTATATGCCAAGCTAGTGTTAGTATTTATATAAATTTCACTAAATCTTTAGAGGAAAAAGAGAAAGTCTTTTTCCCATTTTATAAGTATAATAGTAAACCTAAAAAATATTAAGTAATTTACCATAAATGACACAATTTATCAGGTCAGGGCAATGCTCTAATATAATACTGTTTTGGGACACTGGGGTGGCTCAGGTGGTTAACATCTTCGGCTGAGGTCATGATTGAAGGCTCCTGGGAAGGAGCCCCAGGTCAGCGGGGAGCCTGCTTCTCCCTCTCCCAATGCTACTACTCTCCCTACTTGTGTTCTCTCTCCCTCTCAAATAAATAAATAAACAAACAAACAAATAAAATAAAATCTTAGAAAAATAAAATGATACTCTTTTGTTCTCAATAGTTTAATTTTCTCTATTTGTATTTGTTTAACTCTGAAAGTAATACTTATATGCAGAAAAATGTGGGGTAAAAAGTAAAGTTTCCCATTCCAACTCATTCTTCTCACCAGAGGTAATTATACTGCAGAGAAATTTGTATGCATTTCTAACAGATTATATTGCATCAATACAAATACAGATATTATAGATACTTTATAGAGAAAAACTTTCACATACATTGTTCATAAATGAGGTAATTCAAAGTAAGTTTTATTATGGATTTTCCCCCTCTTTTTCAGTTTTCCATGACAATACTTATAGACCTCTTTCACTCAATTTGGTGACTGGAGTTTTCAGTACTATGGATGAGCCACAATTTATTTAAATATTCCTGTCTTGGTAAATATTTAGCTGTGTCCATTGCTCTGTTACAGCAAAAAGGGGTGCTATAAACTTTCTTCTATGCTTATCTGTAGGCATCTATAACTAATCATGTAGATGGAAAAACTCTGGTTTTAATTTCTACTTTGTCATTAAGTTGACAGTGTAGTATCGTTAGAATATATGTAGGTATGGGTTTTTACTTATTGTTTGTTCACTTTATTTATGAATCCCTAAGAGTGGTGTCTTTATATACTTCCAGTTACCATGACAATAACAGTATTCTATGACAATGTCTACATAGTACTATGGTATAAGTCTACTGTTCTTTTTTTTTTTTTCCTTAAGATTTTATTTTTTATCTGAAAGAGAGAGAGAGAGAGAGAGATCACAAGTAGGCAGAGAGGCAGGCAGAGGGAGAGGGGGAAAGCAGGCTCCTAGTTCAGCAGGAAGCCCAATGCAGGGCTCAATCCCAGGACCCTGAGATCAGGACCTGAGCCGAAGGCAGAGGCTTAACCCACTGAGCCAACCAGGTGCCCCAAGTCTATTGTTCTGACTTTGAATTCTTTCATCTATTTACCTACTGTTGGTTATTAGTTACCTACTATATCCTAGGCCCTTGGCCAAGTACTAGAGATGAAGAGAAGAATAAGACATAGTCCCTGCTAATAAGAAGGTTATGGTAGAGTGGCATAACTTCTAGGTATTGAACACTTGTAAATGAGTAATGTAGTTTTTAACATTTATGATCCAGTTGTTTTGTGTCCTGTAGACAAATACAAGTCTGCCTGGTTGTATTTTTTAATATTAATTATGGCAACTTAAAAATCAATGAGCATAATTCATCCTGATTATCCTCCTTTTCATTTCCTATCTTCATTTTTATCTGCCTTAGATTAGGATGAAATCACAAATACTGTGCTTTTTTGGAATTCTGTAGGTCATCAAGGTGCAGACAATCAGCTGACTTTTTTCATCAGCTGATGAAACACATTCTGGAGACAGTTCTACATGTCCATCCAGTATCCATGGTAAATGAACTGTAAGGACATTTACACATGAAAGGGTAGTAAAATATTCTGTGTTTTTGTGCTACAGGTATCCAAGTAACATATTTCTGGCCAAAGAGACTTACAGGGAAGGGGGTAAAAAGCATTTTTTTTTTTTCAGACGTATCTTCTCTCTATTTCCGCAAGTCTACACACTTATATAGGTTTACATGACCAATCAACGAGCAGGGTACAGGAGGGAGCAAATCAGGCTGTGCACCAAAACAACAACTTTGCTAGCAACCAATGCTGTTTACTTCCTCTTTGGGCATTCTGCTTAGTCCTAACTTGGCAACTAGCCAGGCGCCATCTTTTAATGGCAGAGGCTGCCCTGGCCAGGGGCCTGCCTCCGACATCTTCCTCTCTTTTCTTTTATGGCAGGGATCGTGCCTGTCATAGGTTGTCAGTGGCGGGGAATATCCTTACCCGTCATCAGACGGCAGATATCAATGATCTGCATCCTGTCTTAGGTTGGTATATTTCCCCCACCAATCTTACCCGTCGTTGACTACCTATCCAGCATACTTAGCCACACTTGGGGGGATGTTCCAGCCTTGATGGCTAACAAGGCCTGCACCATGGCTTGCAGGAAGTTTTGTTTTTCCCAGTAAAAGGTCAGTCATGACTCCTGCAGTTCTTCTCTACCCCAACTTCTTGCTGCCCTGAATGTGGACATGATGTCTGGAGTTTCAGCAGCCCTCATGTGACCACCTGATGATAAATGTTAATTTTAAGGACTGAAGAATGGAAAGTTAGAAAGTTTTTGATTTCTTGACAAAGTCACTGAAGACCTAAACAAATGTCAAGAGTTGACTACCTTCAGATCTCTTACTTCCATTTGTGAAAAAATTAAACTCTGCATAGTTAGACCACGAACAGTTAAGTTGTTGGCCATTTCCAAATGAATTCACTGGGATTCTATTGGTTTTGGTAGTAGAAGTCTCTCACATTCATTGTGAATCAATATAAAAGCTGGACCATTTGTGAATGCTCTGCCATTGTTCTGTCTGTATTGTTTTTTCCTATTATTCTCTTTCGTGAAGTTATTTTTCCATGCTGTAATTTAGAAAGTTTGATTTAAATATTTTTCTGCTTAAGTTGAAATTTTAGAATACTAATTAGGATTTTAATAATTTTTTGTTTTTTTTTAAGAGGAAAATTTAATTTTTGAATGTTCTTCATTTAATCACACAGGTCCTATTTGAAGTATGGGGTCAAAATGCAACAGGGCTACTGCTTTTTCCCTGAAGATTTTTTTTTTAAAACATATAATGTATTACTTGTTTCAGGGGTACAGGTCTGTGATTCATCAGTCTTACACAATTCACAATGCTCACCACAACAAACGCCCTCCCCAGTGTCCATCCCCCAGCTTCCCCATCCCTCCCAAAACCCTCCCACCAACAACCCTCGATTTGTTTCCTGAGATTATGAGTCTCTTATGTTTGTCTCCTTCTCTGGTTTCATCTTGTTTCATCTTTTCCCTCCTTTCCCCTATGATCCTCTGTCTTATTTCTCAAATTCCTCATATCAGTGAGATCATATGATAATTATCTTTCTCTGACTGACTTATTTTGCTTAGCATAATACCTTCTAGTTCCGTTCACATCCTTGCAAATGGCAAGATTTCGGGTTTTTTGATGGCTGCATAGTACTCCATTATATCCAGCTGCATTACCAATATAATCATGATGTTGTGCTGCACAGAATAATTTTTACTTTCTAATTTCACTCTAATACAATAGATGAAGAACTCACTGATATGTTTCTCCTCAATTTTTTGGACAATTTGTCTATAGAAGATTAGCTACCTCAAACTCTGTTATGAATTCCTACAATCTCTAAATTCTGTCTCTCAAAATGGCCACAACAGTAGGGCTGCTCCACCTGAAGGCTCAGGGCTAGGCAGCCTCCACACGACCCACCTTGCCAAGCCACTGTCAAACATTTTATTAAAGAGAGTACAAGGATCCCTGTTATAGTCCGACAGGTCTCTGATAACTGGACAGCAACACACAAAAAGGTTGGCCTAGCCTTTTAATCAACCATCAGTTTTGTTTAAACATTTCATTTTTACCTGGTTCAAAGGGCATCTTCAGAGAGCCAAAGTGGAAATCTAACAGATGTGCTTATCACGCATTTTCAACTTTACTGAACCTCAGAAATTTATAGAAAACATGATATATATAAACACTTAAAAAAGAAATTTAGAATAATCACTGTTGGAAAACATCACTGTTCTTGAGGGATTATTTTATACTACTTGGCTAAGAGAATAAAACGTACTGTTCATTTGCTCATATATGGTGAAATGAGATCAGTCAAAAATATTTGGCTATCTTCAAAAATATTTGTCATTAATTGGGCTCACTTATTAAATTATATTTATTTAAATGCTATAGTATTTATTTATTAAATTCTGTAGTGTTTTCTTAAGATAGTGGGATTAATAAGATAGCCAAAGTAGTTCTTGATTTGAATGTCCATTAATTTCCTAAGCTAAGACTTTACTGTTTTGGCATGTGAGTCATGGTTTACTGTGACAGTTTTCACAGCAATACTTTCCCCCCAAAGATGAAGTTGATTAAAAAAAGAGAGAGAGAGAGAGAGAGTTTACCTGATTTCCTCCCATACCATGACAGTTGAATATACCCACTTTTTCATTTTCCTTGCGACCCATGTTGTCTAAACACTGGTTGGTTTCAACATTTCTTATCTAAAGGAAACACACGAAAACAGAAGTCAGATAGTGATTTAAAAGAGAAAATCTTCCTGGTGTTATCAAATTGTATATTGATAATGAGATGATGCATGTTTGCAAGGAAATTTCCCCTAGAAGAACACACTGTTTTAAATATTTATTTTTCCATGTCCAGTCTTAATTTTGTGTAAATTTCTATCTCCTATGGTAGTAAATGTGAACAGCAATGGCATTGTCATTAGCATCTAATCATGAGGCACCCCTCATTTATAGCACAGTATCAGAGAAAGGGGAAACATTACAAATTAGTCATTCTTCTCCATATCCTCTTAAAATTAGGACAGTTGCCAAGTTCCATTCAAAAAACCAGTCTATTCTTGAACTCCCATGGTACCATATGCAAAGGATTTGAAACAAATTTGTTAAATATTCAAATTAATGTGTTTTTAGGTTGTTTTATTACTAGATGTTCCATCCTATGTTAGTAAAGATTAATTACTGTTTATTTCTGTAGCTGAAACACAGTCATGCATCTTTTTTCATCCCTAATGCCAAACTTAATGGAAAAGAGTTGACCCTAAGAAAAGCTATTACAAGACTAAATGGTAATTTCACATTAAAAACCCCTTAAAAACAAGATTAAACTGCCAACTGCAAACATAAGATTCTTGGTTTATACTCAAATACTGCATTAGTTCCATAATTAACATAATGTTAATAAGTATTTGAGACACATGTAATTACAAAAGCCATTCGCTGAATTTAAAGATGCTAAAATTACTAAATCAAGCACAAATAAATTAAAAAATGGCATTTCTAAAAAATGGAATGTTTAATTTCTTCTATTAGTTTAAACCCCAAGTATGTATTGATATCTGTCCACTCTGTTTCTGAAAAGTTATCTCTGACTCTTCTTAGAACATGCATATTTTACTGTTCATTCATACATTACTTGTATGTATCTGTTTAATTATCTATGCTTTAAGCACTCATTTCTTCATATTGGCAAATTAATAAGATCAAAAACTTCTCAAGAGGATGGGTTAGGTATATATGAATCACTTTTTTGTATGATGCAGAGCCCCAAAGTCAAGTAATGGCTCCTGGGGTTGGGAAAAATGGTGTGATCTGCATTAAGGCCCCAGTCAGCAACTGAGAAGAGTGGGGACCGGAGTTCATACTTTACAAGAATTGGAAAGAACGGAGCACAACTGTCAAGCCTTGTTCCAATGCCTTGAGATTTAGAGCAGGATTATAGATGCTCCCATGCAGAAATCTGAGCAGCAATCCATTAGAAAGGACAGAACACACCGTGACTATCAAAGAGAAAGGCGGGCGGGGGGGGGGGGTACCTGAGTGGCTCAGTAGCTTAACCTTCAGACTCTTGGTTCCAGCTCGGGTCCTGGACAGAGTCCCTTGTCCTGCTAAGCAGAGAATGTGCTTCCCTTGTCCTCTTCCCTCTGATCACCACCCCCCACCCAACAACCTGTGCACTCTCTCTCTATTTCTAAAATAAATAAATATTTAAAAAAATAAAGAGAAAAGTTACAAGCTTCAAGAAGAAAAATGATGTTCAAGTTCCATACTGGTAAGTTTGGGTTATCTGGTGTAGGTTGGTTCAAGCACTGGAGGATACAGAGCCTATATGCAAAGGTTAAAGATTTTTCGGGACCTGTAGCTAGGACAGGAGTGAGAAAGGTAACAACTGATAGATGATGCCATGTATCAGTCTGTTTATGTTTCACATAATCTAATCAGTATGCCACATACAAGTTTATTTTTAAGTCCTTTATATGAACTTTTCTTGCTAACATTTCACAAAAGACAGACTTCTTGAGAAACAGTAAAATGATGTATTGTTATTTACATATTGTTAATTACATATTGGTATTGTTATCTAAAAAAAAGTATGGGAGAGTGTAATACTATAACACAGGAATAAATATCTCATAAAATGATCAATTCACCTTTACATGTAATCTATGTAATCTGATTCAAAGGACCTTGGCTAGATTCACGGTACTTGAAAAGATAGTGGTTAATAATTACAGGGGCTAGAAGCTGAGTCATTTATAAAATTTTGTCTCTTTGCTGAATGACAGAAGATTCAAAGCCATTTTCAAGCCAGTACATACTCTGAGAGAAGCATTTCAAAGAGACATGATAGATTCATATCATCCTACTTTTTGACAAATTAAGCACAGAACAAGAATGCTTCCAAAGTATTTTGTTCCCAGTAAGAGCCTATTATTTATTTTTTTTGAAGAATTTATTAATTTATTTGGCAGAGAGAGAGAGACAGCAAGAGAGGGAACACAAGCAGTGGGGAGTGGGAGAGGAGAAGCAGGCTTCCTGTGGAGTGACGGGTGGCTCCATCCCAGGACCCTAGGATCATGACCTGAGCCAAAGGCAGGCACTTAACAACTGAGCCACCAGGTTTCCACTATCTTTTTTTTTTTCAAAGATTTTATTTATTTATTTGACAGACAAAAACCACAGGTAGGCAGAGAGGCAGGCAGAGAGAGAGGAGGAAGCAGGCTCCCTGCTGAGCAGAGACACCCGACCCCCCCCATGCAGGGCTTGATCCCAGGACCTGGGATCATGACCTGAGCAGAAGGCAGAGGCTTTAACCCACTGAGCCATCCAGGCGTCCCTCCATTATCTATTTTTTATAATAGATACACTTGGTCTACAGCCTCTCTTATGAATGAATGTACTCAGTCACTCAACAAATATTACTGAGAGTATGTATACTTCAGGTACCATTTAAGGTACTAAGGATACTGAAGTGAACAGAGTAAACCTAGTCCATTCCCTGGAGTTTGTATTTTAGAAGAAAAGAGTATGATACACAAATACATTCATAGTATAACAGAAGATCAAGAACTTCTGTGAAGAACTATCAAACACAGTAAGAGTAGACAAAGTACTATACTATATTAGATAGGGGATTAGGAAAGGCCACCCGGAGAACACAATACTTGAAAAGATACCTTAGTAAACTGAGAGAGCAGCTGGACTTCCATGTGTATGGAACAGCATTCCAGAGAGAGGGAATAGCAAACAGATGTTCTCTGCAGCTGAGAAAACTGGTTGACATAAGCTAGCAATGGGGCAGGATGTAGTGAACAAGGGTGGAGGAGAGAGGTATCCAAGACCAGATCATGTAGGAAATCATAAGTTTCTACACATGAGGATGACTATTAATAGCTTATGCTGGCTGCTGTGTGGAGAGCAGATTAGAGGGAGGCAGGAATGGAAGCAGAGAAACACTTACGGGGACTCTCACAGTCATGCCAGCTAGAGATGGTGGCTGCTTGTACTAACAGGATAACAGCAGAGGTGGATAGGTCAAATTTGGGATATTTTTACTTTAAGATTTATTTAGTTTATATATAGAGAGAGAGACAGCGCAAGTGCATGTGGGAGAAGGGGCAGAAGGGGAGGAAGGGACAGAGGGAAAGAATCCCAAGTAGATTTGCATGGAGCCCAGAGCCTGGAGCTGGAGCCCAAGGGTTGGGGTGAGGTGGGGGGTGGTGGTTGGGACATGCTCTCAGGACCCTAAGATCATAACCTGAACTAAAACCAAGAGCCTGACGCTCAACCAATTGAGCCACTTAGATGACCAAACTTGGGATGTTTTTAAGATAGAACCAAATAAGACTTGCAATTGACTCTGACATAAGCTATGAGAAGAGGAAAAGAAATCAAGAAGCATTCTCAGGTTTTGCTTGAGCAAATGGACAAATGATTTTCTATTTACTAGGAACAATATTCTGATTTCCTGCATGTTGATAAACATATCTGTAGCCTTTGTATTAGAAAATCAATTTGGTATATATGAAGTCCTTGGCTCACCATCTATTTCCTTGAGTATCTTTAAAATGTTATTGCTATTTACTTCTAACGCAAATAGCTGCTTTTGAAAAGTCTGATGATAATCTGGTTTTCCTTAACTTATTCTTTTTTTTACAAATCTCTACTTGCTTGAACACCAAACTGATTTTATTTTATTTTTTTTAAAGTTCAATAGGTTTACCACAATGTATCTTAATATTATTCATTCTGTATCACTCTTTCAGATAGACAGCATTCCTTTTCTTTTCTTTTCTTTTCTTTTCTTTTAAGATTTTATTTATTCATTTGACAGAAAGAGATCACAAGTAGGCAGAGAGGCAGGCAGAGGGAGAGGAGGAAGCAGGCTCCCTGCTGAGCAGAGAACCTGATGCGGGGCTTGATCTCAGGACCCTGGGATCATGACCTGAGCTGAAGGCAGAGGCTTTAACCCACTGAGCTATCCAGGTTCCCCAGCATTCCTTTTCAATATGCAGTTTCAATTTTATTTCAGGCACATTTTCTTTAATTATAAGTATTAATGTTCATTTTGTCTTGTTACTTTGATTTTTCTCACTAGGAAATCCTATTATTTTGGATCTTGTTGCTTATCCCTCTATATGCCACCTTCTATTAAAAGTGGATTATTGAGGTTTTGGGGTTACTGACTCATGTGATGTTTCAAATTTAGCCTTTGTTTCTAAATGAATTCATTCTTTAATTTCTAAATCCTTACTGCATTTCTGACCCTTATTTCAGAGGTATTTCTAAATTTGATTTATAGTGTTCTTTTGTACATTTTATCATTACACAATTTCTTTTAGCTTGCTCTGAAATATTAGATTGCCCTTTTCCCATCTATGTGATGAGGGAGCATGAAGCTGGCTGAAGACAAAGTAAAAGCTGGCGCCTTGCACCCCCTCTCCATCTGCTCCCCCTCAGTCATATGTGTAGCATTCCTCAGGCAGCCCTGACTGCCATGGACAATAAGCAATTAGCTAACTTGCAGGGATCACAATCCTGCAAGACAGGAGTCTCCCTTGGCTTACAAATGTCCTAAATCTCACTAACAAAGATGATTGATAGCAGGATTGTTACATCCCATCAAAAAGTCTCCCAAGTATCTTGATGTTAATGGCTGGTCTAAAGACAACATTGATCAAGCCACAAGGGCGAGGCCTCCGGTATCCTGGCACCATGTAGGCCCTCTTTAGCATATGAAAACTCCGTTGAAACCCCCCTTTTCCTCACCTTCCCCCATCCGCAGGGTTCATAACCTGCCATCCCTCACAATCTGGGGCAGCAGCTCTTCCTGCCCCCGTGCTTTAATAAACCACCATTTTGCACCAACGATGTCTCAAGAATTCTTTCTTGGTCATCGGCTCCGGACCTCAGCCCACCGAACCTCACCTAGGTTCTAGAACTTCCTCATATGGTGCCCGAACGTGGGGCTGTGAGTCTTTACATTTGGACTCTGAGCTTCAGTGCAAAATTGGTGAGTACTTTCTCTCCTTTTCCTTTACGCTCATTTCAGGGCTTTTCAAGGAGTATGGTCTTATTGGAACACTTGCATGTCAATTGCTCAGGCTGTAATCCTCTAGCCCGTGGCTGCTCCAGGAGGAGGAGAGCGTCTGCCTCTTGGCTGTAAGTTAGTACCCTGGCCAGAATGGCAATAGGACCCAGAAACTTGATACCCTCTCTTTATTCCTGTTCTTATATGAAGTTGTCTTTCTTGGGCACGGGACAGCCACCTAAGTCACCAGGACGGCTGCCAATCTTAAGACTCCCGTGTGAGGTTTCCTCCTGATTGATCTAATGTGATCCCCTCCACATCCCTGGTCTAGCCACTTCTGGCCGGGAGACCTCTCATGGGAGCCGGCCGAAACCAGTACCCGATTGAATTAAAATGCAACTGGAAACCATTTTTTAGGGAAGTTGGCTGTAAGGACCACATGTGTTGGAATGTCGCATAGACCATGATGGATTTCAATCTTTACTGTTTCTTGTCAGTGTCTTCTACAGACTACTTATGGCTATGAAATTGGGTAATTTTTTGCACCAAAGATGTCTGAAGAATTATTTCTTGGTCATCGGCTCCGGACCTCAGCCCACCGAACCTCACCTAGGTTCTAGAACTTCCTCATATGAGCACAAAGCTTTGATGTTCTTGCCTTGTTTGTAGAGAGATCATCTTCCTCCTTATTTTCTTTATTCTTATTGTGTCCAGTCTCTTCCACTATCGCTGCTGTTCTTATTGTTGGATGCGTCCAATTCTCCTGGTCTTTTAAGAGACGGGTTTGATCAGGAGACCATTTCTTTCTTTTCTTTTTTGGGCAATCACCTGGCATCTTTAAAATTATCCTGTTGCCTGCTTCCCAAGTCCATGCATTCCCATTTAGCTGGTAGAGGGTGTAATATGGTCATTGGGGTTTTAAATTCTTCCCCAGGTAATTTTTTTTTTTTTTTAAGATTTTATTTAGTTGAAAGAGCAGGAGAGCACAAGCAGGGGGGAGGGGAGTGGGAGAGGGAGAAACACACTCCCCACTGAGCCAGAGGCTAGATGCGGGGCTTGATCCCAGGACCTTGGGATCATGACCTAAGCTGAAGGCAGATGCTTAACCCACTGAGCACCCAGGTGCCCCTCCACAGGTAATTCTAATGTGCAGTGAAGTTTAGCAATTACCATTCTGGAGGGAGGTGTGCAGTGTCTTGATGTTAAATGGTGACATTACAATTACAATCACTTTTTCTTTTTAAAGTAACTTCTTTTTCAGTGGGTCCCTCTGGGAAAGCTTTTAGAATATACTTCTGCTTGGCCTCACCCTCATAGATTATGATCCAAATGGTCTGGAGTAGGACCAGGAGAGGGCATAAAGCTCTTCAAATGATTTGAATGTATATTCAGGGTGGAAACCCCCCCGTATCAAGAGCATACAATGGAGTACTTGCTAGCTGAAGGCTTAGCTATTTTGTGAATCAGTCTGAAAATTCTGGATGCTGGTGGAAAGAACGGGAGGTTTTCATAGTAAAGCTGATTCCTTTAGTACCCAGTAGGGAAGCTGAAGGTCAAAGGTTTCCAGCTGTCCGGGACAGGAAAGGTTTACACTGGAGACCACTTCTAACTTTGCAAGTCTAGCTCTCCTGCTCCTGCACTTATCTGAAGAGTCGAAAAAAAATGCCTTCTATTTTTTGAGATCTCTGGGTTCTGTTCATTGCTCCTATTTTCATCTGGACCTCCCATTTTCTTTGTCCCTATTGTCTCTACAAATATTGTCTCGATTGTGCTTTACTCCTTGAAGTTTCTCCTAAGAAGAATTTCCACTAGTGAATTTGAAGACATCCACACAGGTCTCAGGGTGCTCAGGCCTTTCAGACATTAGAAAGGAGACTTTTCACTGACTTACAAATTGGACTGTATGAAAATACCTCTCCCAGTTTCACCTACTATTCTCCAACTGGCCTGAAGCAATTTCTCGTGAGTATCTGTTGGCAATTTGGGTGTAAGCTGGTCTCATTTCCATCAGGCATCTCATCACTTTCTTTTCCTTTCCTTCCACAGAGTATCACATGGCCATGAAATTGACAGCTCATATTTTGGGATTTGTGAGAATACCTGTCACCTGATTCTGTGGTCAGTGTTTTTCATTGATTTTTGGTTTGCTATCCTGGATGCACTTTCTGTTTCAACTATGTCACTGCTGCTAATATATATATATATATGTTTTTCTAAGACAGACTGATTTAGGGACTTCATGAAAAGAATCTTGTGCTATTTTGGATGTGTTCTAACTATTCCACAAAATGGTTTGATCATGTCTGGCCATATAATATTCTGCCCCTTAGGGATATAGCAGGGGCTAAGAAGATACAAAACAGAAACTCAAGTCAAAGCTTGAGGTTGGCTAGACTTGGGATCTGGGCTAAAAACAAATAGGAATCAGGGGTTCAGGATAATTGTCAGAATGAGATGAGGTGACTAACACTACCACAACCACCAATAATAATAATTAGCAATTGTACTTGTATGTGTTATGTGCTGTTCTCAGCACTTCTATGTAATAGGTAATTTACCACCAACCTATTACCCCCATTTCATAAATGAAAACATTAAGATACAATGAAGTTAAATAATTTGCCCAAATAAGGAACTGAAAGTTATTATAATTCTGACATCCAGACAGGCAGGCAGTATTTGTCAGAAAGGAGGTATGGACGGAGCAAGAAGGGCTGGGTTGTAGCTAACCTGAGTAAAGGTTACAACTGGTCATTCAGACAATAGTGAAGACACATGGAACAAGGAACATGAAAGAAGACTAGGATCAGACCTAGGGGACCAAGTCTACATGCTAAGTGCCACACTCCTGGGCTGAGGTCATGTAAATAATTTCTAGCTATGGCCAGGATGACATTAGACACAATAGGATAGACATAGAATGTCAGGAACAGGAGTTATGAAAGCCAACTAATTAACTAACTAAATAAATAAATAAAAGAGACACTTCATCTAAATAGAGACAATATCAAAAGGTTTATGTCGGGGTGCCTGGGTGGCTCAGTCATTAAGCGTCTGCCTTTGGCTCAGGTCATGGTCCCAGGGTCCTGGGTTCGAGACCCACATCAGGCTTCCTGCTCAGTGGGAAGCCTGCTTCTCCCTCTCCTGCTCCCACTCCCCCTCCGGTGTTCCCTCTCTCACTATCTCTCTATTAAATAAATAAATAAAATCTTAAAAAAAAAAAGGTTTATGTCACAGGAGCTATAATATTCAGACTTTTAAAAAAATGCATGCACACTGAGAACGCAGGTTAGTGTACATTAGGTTTTTCTCAAGTCAATGAACCCAAAACTATAGGAATCTGCTATATTATCTTCAAAATATAAAAATGGTCATAAATGTGTACTGACAATCCTCATCAAGCAAATCTTACTGCAAATTATGATACTGGCATACAGAAAGGTTCAGTCTATGCTCCTTATATTTGAGATGCAAAGGATGATCTGATTTAGGACGATCTCATGTGATTTTCCCATCAGAACCTTTCTAAGAATACCCTGGGAGCTCACAGAATGTTATTTAAGCAAAAAAGCAAATTTTAGGAAAGACCCTGATCTTGTCACTTGTACCATATTATCCGACAACACCAATTACTTGGCCACGCCAGTAACTCTGAGAAAACTCTAGGCAAACAACCACTGATGATCTCTCATTCATTAGAAATTTCTTACAGATTTTGTTTTATGAACTATATCCACATAAGTAGAGCACACTGGTAGTTCTCAGATCTGTTAAATTCTTTCGAATCATTCTTTATGTTATGGTATAGATTGGACTATGTGGCATAGGGCCAGAGCTTAGTTTTAACTTTAATTGTTGTCTACTTTGAGATGCCTTTGTTTACACATAATTTTTTATTGCTTGAAAACAATTTTTAATGACATAAAATTGAGATATTTTTCCCACTTGTGTTTTTATGTTTGAAATCAGCAAGACTTTTTCTAAATTTTTCTACTCAGCAGCATCGTTGGTAATGTTCTTACCACTTACAGTTTGTTCATTAGCTCATGCTCCCTCTGCTGGATTGTAACAGCAAGAAACAATGAGAACTCTCAATTTAAAAAAAGAGGCATATACTCCCCCTCAGCCTCATACCTTTGCATTTCAAAAGCAGTATGTAAAATCCATTCTAAAGATAATAATCTAAACTTAAGCTAGCTTTTTTTTTTTGCTTTAATTACTCCAACACATGCTTATCCTTCAATTGCACATTATGTTACTCATTATCATTATTTTACATATGTCAACCTCGTTTGGTTTCTCTTTACTTGAAGGGGGCGCCTGGGTGGCTCAGTGGGTTAAGCTACTGCCTTCGGCTCAGGTCATGATCTCAGGGTCCTGGGATCGAGTCCCGCATCGGGCTCTCTGCTCAGCAGGAGCCTGCTTCCCTCTCTCTCTCTGCCTGCCTCTCTGTCTACTTGTGATTTCTCTCTGTCAAATAAATAAATAAAATCTTTAAAAAAAAAAAAAAAAGAAAAGAAAATAGGCACATTTGCAGTGAATTCCAGTTTAATGTTAATGTTTCCATATTATAATTGCTCTAGTGAATATGCATTTAAGTGTATTTTCTCTTTACCAAATTGTGCATAAATCAGAAGGATGGGTGCAGTATCTATGTATTTAACAAATGCAAGCTGATTGCTTATGCAGACCAAGGTTTAAAATGCCCTGCTTGGGCCCCAGGATGGGTCAGTCAGTTAAGCATTAGACTCTTGATTTCAGCTCAAGTTACGATCTCAGGAGTGTGAGATCAAGCCCTGAATAGGGCTCTGTGCCTGGCATGGAATCTACTTAGGATTCTCTGTCTCCCTCTGCCTTGCTGCCCACCCCCCACCCCAGGGGCTCTCTCTCAAACAAACAAACAAATAAATACAATAGAAAGCCCTGATTAATTACTACAAGATTTAAAAGTTCTGATTACACGATAGACTAAGCCCTATTCAACACACACACAAAGTAAAGAACGTGGAAAATCGAACATTTACATTTACTTTAGTGGATAACAAAAACAAGCAACAAGAATACTGGGAGAATTCAGTAAATGCCCAACTAGCAAAGAGTATGTTGCCAATTGTTTGTGCCAATATCTACCTGAGTAATAAACTGAGAATTAATTCTAGTCTAATGATCAGCAGTGTGAAGTAAAAATATTTTTTCAGGTGATAAACTCACTCACTTTGTTCACAGGTGGGCCACACAGCCCAGCAGTCTTTAAAGTTAACATTTGAAGAGTAACATCTTTTTTTTTTTTTTTTTTTTTCTGTACAAAAGCCTGTTCAGTTATGCTAGGTTGAAAATGAGCTACTGGATCACAAAGAGTTTATGAAATAGAATTGTGGGCAAAGAGAATGCTCTGATTTGTGTAAGTCATCTAAAAGGAGCCTTCCTCGCTGGTTATCCTAGCGAAAGGTCAGGAATTTGCGAATCTATAAATAGATCTCCTGATTACCAACGGAGGGTAAATCTCTAAGCGTTTTCATGTCTGAATTTGGCAGTCACTGATGGTACCCTTAATCCCTGCGGCCGAGCAGCTTCAAGTGCCTATTTTTAGTTACATAAATTTGCTTTTTAACAAAATTTATGGAATACAGTCCCAACATGTACCAGAATCTTAACTAGTTGTTACGGTTAAAGGATACAAAAGGAAAAGGAGTTCTGAGCTTGAGTAGGCAATCAGAAACGCAGAGACTGATGTCTAAACACCTTTGAAGCAAGATGTAAATCGTAAGCAAATGTAAGCCGTTAAGCACCAAGAGTTAAGTCATTTGGTTAAAGAAATCCACTTCTCCCTGTTGCCCTACATAGCTCACAATACTTTTTTTTTTCCTCAAAGTGCTAGCCTGTCATAGGCCCCAAATATGACTTTAGAATCCCCATTTTTCAATCCTATCATACTTGAATTCACCTTTATATTTACAAGATCAAAACCCGACATGTTAAATCTATATAAGCTAAAGGGCTGGTTAGGAAAGAATTTAATGCTGCAAAGAACTTGACTTCTTTATTCCATTATGATATGCTTACTGAGCCTAAAAGGCACATGCTTCATTAAGCTACTTAAAGGTTTTAGTTCAAAGCAATTGCACAGCTTTTAACTTCCCATTGGAAATTGCATGTAATTCATGGGCTGGTTAAAGAATATTTCCATTACCTGAGTAAAATTCAAACATAACAAATTAAGGTACTGATATCAATAATTTTCCCAATGATTATTCTGGTGATGATATAGGATAATGAGAAACAGAATATCATATTTGCATCTTTCAATATAGCTAAAAAAGTTATAAAGAGAAGTTAACAGAGTACTTTTTATTCACCAATACACTGCAATATAAAATAATAGGCTTTGAACACCATTGAAACTTAAGGAAATTGTGAACTGTTAAATCCTACCAAATTCATTTTATATTAGTGATGAGTACATATGAAAAATATACATATCACAAAGAAATAATTTGTTATCTTGATAAGTAGGTTGGACATCGGATACCACTTTGAGATATTATCTGGGAAGAAAAAAAATGCCCTCATATATAAGGAAAGATAGCTTTTTACTTTCTTCTAAAAATGGTTAATGGCAGGCAGTAAGAAAGAAAATCTTTAAGTAAATGTCTGCTGTCCATTAACAATTCATCCCAAACTCATTATCAAAATGTCCATCTTAAATTATGTATACATGACTATGCAAAATCAAATTGGGAAGTAGTGCTTGGTAAAATTGTCCTTCTGTTTCCATGGAAACAGATGCTGGGTTGCATCTCTTTAAGGCTGGTTTCAAAGTGGAAAACTACAGCACAATAATATCCCAAAAAGTTTAAAATTTAACATATCTCACAGATTTTTTTTTTTTTAATTTATCAGGGGTTTTAAAGCAGCAGTTTGTAGCATGACTCTATACTTCATGTAGGGTATCTTTAATTACTCTGAATTTTTTTTTTTTTTTTTTGGATTGATTTATTTATTTGAGAGAGAGCATGAGGGTTGCCGGGGGCGGGGTGGAGGGAGAGGGAGAGAGAATCTCAAGCAGAATCCCTGTTGAGTGTGGGGCCCCGCCCAGGGCTTGATCCCAGGACCTCAAGACCATGACCTGGGCCAAAATCAAGAGTTGGACACTTAACTAACTGAGCGACCCAGACTCCCCTATTTCTCTGAATTTTTTAACTGTTTCTTTTTTGCCATCTCTCCTGCCCCCATTTCAGTAGAACAGCTTAAGAGTAAAGGGCTTCATTATTGGACATATTATCCTTAGGACGTAACATATAGGCTCCAACTCCACCTCTTATTTAAAGAAAGCGATCTGAATAAATAAACTATAATAATGCAACTTATTTTGTCCTTCTAGCTTAAAGAAAAAATGAGCATTAGTGTCAGACTAACATTTATTTTAATCCTGACTTTAATAGCGAGCTCAATGACGCACAGGTAAATCACATGAACTTTCTACATGTAAATTTCCATTTTCAGTTGGGATCCTAACAAAACTGAAGTCATGGAATTGAGATCTTTATTTTATTTTTGGAGTTGAGATTTTTAAATAATATAATTGTTATAAAGCATCTAGCATAATGTTTGACTTAATAAGAAAACAGTAAATGGTAGCAACAATAATACAATAACTACTACTACTGCTGCTACTACTTCTTGCCAGACATTGGGCTAAGTACTCTAGGACTTCAGTCATCACTATATCCCTTTTGATTATCTCCACACCACCAATAGTGGCCAGACAGGATACCTAGAGCCACTCCAGAGCTAGGCTGTGAGGTCAGGATTTAAACCTTCCTCTGCATGCCTCCAAGGCCTGTTTTTTTGTGTGTGTTTCATTTTGTTTTGTTTTGTTTAATACAAGCTGTCTCTTCTTGGATATGTTTTAAAAACCCAAAAAGGTACAGTCTCTTTCTTTCAGACTATTTCTGTACATTAAAATATGGCCACCCGATCCATCACAGAAGACAGCTAATTCAAAATCTGTGGGTTGTACAAAGGAATTTGTCCACACTCTATTTTTCCTTTTTCAGGAAATCAGTTAATTAGGTTTCCTCGATGTAGTACAGGAAACCATAAAATTGGATTTTTAACACAGAAGTAAACATCTAGATTCTGTTTTAGAGTCCTTTTCAGGAGTCACTCTGGTGGCCCCAGAAAATTTCTAAAAAGTCCTCCTTACTCATATCTGTTTCATTATAGTCCCTGGTTATACCTCCTTGTAGAAAAAGTAATCAGTGTTCATTCATCAGCTAAGTCCCCTGAATGCAGCAGGAGCAGCACTCTATAACAGGAACAGAAACATGCTCTTCTTCTTACAGCACAAGTCAGGTTCACGATTGTTGAAACAAACTTTTCAGTAAAGAAATGAAAGTATTAGATATTGGGGATCTTTAGAAGCACTAGATCATAATAACCAGCATGTAAACAGTGTTCTAGCTTAAAAAGCACTCATGCGGGCATGTGGGTGGCTCAGTTGTTAAGCATCTGCCTTTGGCTCATGTCATGATACCAGAGTCCTGGGATCGAGTCCCATATCAGGCTCTCTGCTCTGCAGGAAGCCTGCTTCTCCCTCTCCCTGCTTGTGTTCTCTCTCTTGCTATCTCTCTCTCTCCATCAAATAAATAAATAAAATCTTAAAAAAATAAATAAATAAAAAGCACTCATGTAATGTATGTATTGAATATAAATCCCTGTAACATTAGTGCTTACACAGAATGTTACATTATTTGAAAACAATGGCAACAATCCTCGCCCTTAATAAAAACAAACCAAAACAATACAAAACAAAACACCCTGAGGCACAGGACTATTAAGTAACTAGAGTCACACTTAGAAAGTTGTACAGGGGTGCCTGGGTGGCTCGGTCAGTTAAGCAACCAACACGATTTTGGCTCAGGTCATGACCTCAGGGTCTTAGTATCAAATCCTGAGATGGGCTTTTTGGGCTCAGTGGGGAATCTGCTTCTTTCTCTCCCACTCCGTTTCCTCTTTTTTTTTTTCTTTTTTAAAGATTTATTTATTTATTTGAAAGAGAGAGAGAGAGAGATGCTCCTTTCCCTTTCTTTCTGTCCCTCCCCCCATGCTATTTTTCCCCAAAATTAAAAAAAAAAAAATCTTTAAATAAGGTCATACATTCACTGTTATTACACATAAATCCTTGCACTACATTATTCAGATTAATGTTAAATAGATGAAAACTGAAAGATTCTATAAAAAGATGTTATGTGGCTAACGAGATTTGACAACTAGACCAGGGATGTGGACACAGAATATCAGCCTTTTGGGGTGTCTGGGTGGCTCAGTTGTTAAGTGCCTGCTTTCAGCTCAGGTCATGATCCCAGGGTCCTGAGATCAAGCTCCACATCAGGCGCTCTGCTCAGTGGGGAGCCTGCTTCTCCCTCTCCCATTCCCCCTACTCTTCTCTTTTGCTATCTTTCCCTCTGTCAAATAAATAAAATCTTAAAAAAAAGGAAAAAGAAATGGAATACTATGCAGCCATCAAAAGAAATGAAATCTTGCCATTTGCAACAATGTGGATGGAACTAGAGGGTATTATGCTCAGTGAAATAAGTCAGTCGGAAAAAGACAACAATCATATGATCTCCCTGATAGGAGGAAATGGAGATGCAACATGGGGGGTTTGGGGGGTAGGAAAAGAATAAATGAAACAAGATGGGATCAGGAGGGAGACAAACCATAAGAGGCTCTTAATCTCGCAGAACAAACTGAGGGTTGCTGGGGGGAGGGGGGTCGGGAGAGGGTGGTGGGGTTATGGACATTGCGGGGGGGGGGATGTGCTGTGAAGTGTGTAAACCTGATGATTCACAGACCTGTACCCTTGGGGCTAAAAATACATTATATATTTATAAAAAAAAATTAAAAACAAAAAAAAACAATTTGGCTAGGGGTCCACTCAGTCTCAGTATTTTTTGCTTCAATTATTTTCTAGTAAATCATAAATAATGTTTATGGATTAAAGTGACAGAATGGATAAAGTTACAGATTGTTATTTTTGGCAAATGAACCAAAAAAGTATTAGACATTTTCACACATGTTCAGATATTCTACTAATATGACCTAAGAAAATAGCAGTTTCAACCTAAAGACATACTTTATTAATAATTATTTTCCATGTGCATTGTATCATTTCTGTCAAAATGCTTTAATTACAACCAATATTAAATTAGTTTTGATTCCCTAAGCTGATCCCTATTAAGTGGGAAATTACAATTTGAGACATATAATTCATAAAGGAACAGTTCTTATTTTGAGCAGCTAAATATATATTATGAATACGTTTATATAATCATAATGAAGCCAACTATGTATTTTTACAGATAGTAGATATTTTGGAAAACATTTTAAGGAGAGCACATGGTGTAATGAGCCCTGGGTATTATACAGTAAGACTGATGAATCATTAACCTCTACTTCTGAAACCAAAAATACACTATATGTTAATCAACTGAATTTAAATTTAAAAAAAATTTAAATAGGTATTTTGGAAAACAATGGTAGAGGATCAATGGTTTTTAGTGGGCCTAAAGTCAGCAGAATTATACAGTAACACTATGAAATTACTTGCAGTTTGCACTTTCACTTCCCGTGAAGTACAAGGAGTCTCTCAGAGGCTACATGGTTTGTGATATTACAGTAGACTAAATACCAAAACAGACTCCAGTTAACTTCTATCAGGCCAGACAGTAATGTAATTTACAAAAATATGACTGATGCTAATCTTACTGTTTGATTTTGTTTTGGAAAATATATTTATTTTTAAAAATGCATTACTTAAATTAACGTGTAATGGAGAACATTGTTTTTAATAAATTAATAAATGGGTTTTACAGTTTTCAGGTTTAGGTTCAATACATGAAGTATGAATAGTTTTAACCCACCTAAACCAAAGCTCTTGGGGTTCACAGTAAATTTTAAGAGAGCAAGGTCCATATCACAAAATGTTTCTGAACTGTTGGTAAAGAAACAAGAAAATACTGTTTAGTATTAAACTATCCCCTTACTTTTGCAAATCCCAATGATAAAGACTTTTATTGGTCCTTGAGACCATAAGTGACTTGAGAAGTTATTTAAAACAGATCCATTTAAAAACCCGGAAAGCATTTTATTCACAACATAAAAAATATTGAGCTCCTTCAGAATTGCTCCATTTGCAAAATATATTTATAACTTAACCAAAATAAATAATTCATACCTCACCAAGTGAGTAATAACGTCTCGGGATCTGGGAGTCCGGATAGATGTTTTCAAGGTACCAAGAAAAGGGCTTACACTTCAGGTTTTCTCTTAGTGTTTTTCTGACTGACACATCTCCATAATCCACTTTGACAACACCTGGAATTTTTCAGAGAAACACACAAATCAGTTTGTGCTATTTTTGACTTAGTATGGGTTTCCTCTGTTTACTTTGCTGTCAGTTTTCTTCCCCTCTGTAATTACAATTCCATCAAATTCAATTGCATACGCAGCTGCTACTCCACTGATTTTCTTACTAGCAACCAATTAGTACATGAAATGGATAGAAAAAACAGCTTTTCCTTTGGTTATGACTTTTCAAGCACAAATATTTATCACCAAACACTTACACTTCTTACATGGAATAATTAATCAAGTAAGTGTAAATTGGTATTAATTTAGTATCTCATAATCAAAGCTTAACTGAGCTGTGCAATAATACGGCCATCTCTCTTTCATAAAAATTCCAATCCTTGTATTTTGAGTGTCTTTTATTCACCACCGTAGATTTCATGATAAATTTATATAAATATGATCCTCACAATGAACACTTATGTGTTCTAACTTTATCTCTTCTTCTTGAACTTTTATTCTATCTAGGTTTACGACAGACCTGATTTTTTCTTATTTTTTCTGTATTATTTTATGAGTTAAATGCGAGCCACCCCAAATTCTTAGATAAGTAAGTTAGTGAATAAATAAGCTAAAATAAGGAAATGGCTTATACTCACATGTGTTCATTAAAACTACTTAAGTTCAATTCATGTAATAGCAGAATATATGAAATTAAAAGGAATATTTCCATTGATGATCGTAAAATGATGCTTTTTAGTTGAGAATTAAAAACAGCAATGCTACTAATTTCTATACCATGGTGACGTGATTTGCTCATTACTATCAATATTAAAAATGATTTGACTGAAATGACTAAATAACTGTGAGAAGATTGCTTTTCTTAAATTATTTTTTACAAGGTCTGTGTTTCACATTTTTCTTTAAGATGAGTAAGCAACCAGAGTTGGGCACAGGAAAAAAAAAAAGGCCCAGTATTTGGCACATTCTATCTCAGCCAAACAGCACAACCTAACAACCATTCTATAAAACAATGAATAATTGCTTGGGCAATGCAGATGTCTGTAACTAATGCCATTATTTGAGTCACTCTATTCAAGTGTGGTGACACTCTTCAAAGCCTACCACCTCTTAGCTTCTCCCTTCCCCCACTGTTCCTTAAAAATTCTTAATTTTTGTTTTTCCAAAATTAAATGCCTTAGTGTTATTAGAAAGCACTCTGACGATGCTTAAACAGCCAAACCATTTCCTTCTAAAAGACAATATTGATTTTTTTAGCTCGTGTTTGGACAGAACACAACAAGGTCTTTGGGCTTTTTAAACACATAAATATTTGTTTTCAAAATAATCCTATTCAGAACTTGCAAACTGGAATGCAACCTTCAAAAGAAGAAGCTGGAAAACATTTTCAAAGAGATCACTACACGAATTTCTTTCTATTAAGGGCTTTATCAACTGCAGTGATCTAATACATAGTCTTGAAAATCATTTAAAGAGATTCCACTGGATCCAGGGAAAAGAGAAAAAGAAGGGCACTGTAGCTTCAGAGGACTTCAACAATCAGTTTTACTTTTCTGTTCTATTTCATTTTTGAGGTAGGCAAATTTGAGATATCTTATTTATATATTACTATCTTTCCTTTTTCGTCATTAAAAGACAATAGTCCTGGCTCCAGAATTTTTTCTCAGGAGGTTTTTATGTGCAGTTTTCTGATTGGAAGGGAGTTTGAAGATTCATTTGCATCTATTTCACATTACGTAAGAGAAAATATTAATTGCCCACATCAGATTTGGCAAAGATTTGTTCGGTCTAAAATGGCAGTTAGTATTGAGAAAAGCTAAAACCATCTCACCCTAAGACTCCTAAGCTACCCCCATGGCATTGCCACTACAACATGAGTTTTGTCTTAGTCTTAGATAATTACTTTAATTACTCTTAGAAAAGCACAAAAATACTATGGGCTTATCTTAATATTTTGGTGAGGATGGTTTTTTTTCCCTCTGTAGTTCTATTTTCCTGCTTAGAAGTAAGATACTATGAGGGTTAGTAGCCAAAATATATAAAGAACTCATAAGACTCAACACTCAAAAATTAAGGCAGAAGGCACAGACAGACATTTCCTAAAGAAGCTATACAGATAGCCAACAGATACATAAAAAGTTGTTCATTGTCATTTATCATCAGGGAAATGCAAATCAAAACTACCTCTCAGAATGATGAAAATCAAAAACACAAGAAACAAGCGTTGGCGAGGATGTGGAGAAAAAGGAACCCTCGTTGGTGGGAATGCAAACTGATGCAGCCACTGTGGAAAACAGTATTGAGTTTCCTTAAAAAATTAAAAATAGAACTACCATATGATCTAGTAATCACACTACTGTGTATTCACCCAAAGAGTATGAAAATACTAATTGAAGGAGTCCATGCACTCCTATGTTTACTGCAGCATTATTTGTAACAGCCAAATTATGGAAGCAGCCCACTTGTCCATTGATAGATGAGTATATAAAGATATGGGGTGTGCGTGTGTGTGTGTGTGTGTGTGATCAGTGAAATATTCAATCACAAAAAGGAATGTAATCTTGCTATTTGCAATGACTTGGATAGAGCTAGAGAGTATGAAGCTAAGCAAAACACATCAGTCAAGGAAAGACAAATACCATATGATATCACTCATATGTGTAATTAAAGAAACAAATGAACAAAGGAAAAAAAGCAAGAGAGACAAATCAAGAAATAGACTCTTAACCATTCAGAGAACACACTGATCATTGCCAGAGGTGAGGTTAATTGGGGATGGGTGAAATAGGTGACGGGGAGTAAGGAGTGTGCTTGTTGTGACGGGCAGGGGGTAACGTATGGAATTGTTGAACCACTATATTATACACCTGAAACTAATGTAACACTGTATGTTAACTATACTAGAATTAAAATAAAACTAAAAAAAAAGAATTAAAAATAAATAAAAACAACTATTAGTTGGGCCCTAAAAAAACAAGTGAGACATTATGTGAGAGACAGCAGTAGTCACCCAACATTCATATATTTCTCCACAACTCTCAGCCCCTTCAGTTAGGCAAGGGCATTGACTGTCGCTGGCCAATAAACTATAGGGGAAAGGTACAAATGTCTTCTGATTTTTTTTCTTAAGATTTCATTTTTAAGTAATCTCTACACCCAACGTAGGGCTCGAACCTACAACCCTGAGGTAAGAGTTGCACGATCTACCAACTGAACCAGCCAGGTGCCCCCTAAGTTCTCTACATCTCATTATATATATTTTTTTCAAGTTTTTATTTAAATTCTAGTTAGTTAACATATAGTGTACTACTGGTTTCAGGAGTGGAATTTAGTGATTCATCACTTACATATAACAATCAGTTTGTTCTCTATAGTTAAGAGTCTGTTTCTTGGTTTGTCTTTGTCTTTTTTTTTCTCCTTTGCTCATTTGTTTTGTTTCTTAAATGCCACATAAGAGTGAAATCATATGGTATTTATCTTTCAGTGACTGACTTATTTTGCTCAGCATTATACTCTCCAGCTCCATCCAAGTCATTGTAAATGGCAAGATTTCATTCTTTTTTTTAATGGCTGAGTAATATTTGTGGATGCATACCCCTTCTTCTTCATCCATTTATCAGTCCATGAACATCTGGCCCCTTTCCATAGCTTGGTTATTGTTGATAATGCTGCTATAAACATCAGGGTGCATGTGTCCCTTCAAATCAGTATTTTTGTATCCTTTGGGAAAATATCTACTAGACTTGTCTTAAAAAGGGATAACCAGGTATGAAGACCAGGGAAGACCCTCTAGCTCTTTTTTTCCTTTACTCCAGGGATTGAGGAAGCCTTGTACCACAGCAGGCATGGCTTAGCCTGTGCCACTGAAAGACTGTGAAGTAGAGCCTGAATTATTCAGCTCCATGGCTTGAAATACACTCTCACATGTTTCCCAAACTCTTATCTGCAACCTAAGCCTCTCTAAAATAGTTACTCAACTGTTGACCCAATAATTTCCCTGGGGTCTTAAACAGGCATCTCAAATTGGATATGTCTCCAACAGTCCTCTTGATTTTTCAACTTCACCATCTCCAAGATTCTCCGTTTCATCAACCACCACAAATACCCACCCATTTTCTCAGGGAAACAATATAAAAGTAATTATATTTAACTCATACTCCCATATTCAGCTCATTAGCAAGTCTTATTTGTTCTGTATTCACAATATATCCTCAGTCCATCAAACATCTCCTTTGCCATCCTGGGTGCATAATCCCTCCTCTCTTGACTAAACCAGCATTGTAAGAGGCTTCTAACTAGTGCCCCTGACATCTTACATTTCTCCATCTATCCTTTATTCACTACTACCTGCTCCCTGGACAATATATTTGAAATAAAAAGAAAGTCATGTCACTACCCTGCTTCAAAGCTTCTAATGGCTTTTTCATTGTGCTAGGAATAATTGACAATATCCTAACTATTGCCTAAGATCCTTCTGACATGGTTCTTGATTATATCTATGATCTAACCATCTGTATTTACTTTACTGTGGCCATACTGGCTTTTTTTTTTTTTTTTTATCCTTTGTTGTTGTTGTTGTTTTTTAAACTTTATTTATTTGAGAGAGAGAGAGAGAGAGTGCATGTGTGCATGGAGAGATGGCAGAGGGAGAGAATCTTCAAGCAGACTTCTCGCTGAGCACAGAGCCCAAAGTGGGGCTCAATCCCATCACCCATGGATCATGACCTGAGCTGAAACCAAGTTAGACACTTAAATGACTTAAATGAGCCACCCAGGTCCCTTTTTCTTTGCTTTTCTTCAAACATGCCAAGTTCATTCCTTACTCACGGCTTTGTACTTGTCCTTTCTCCTGTCTAGAGTGGTATTAACCAGAAACTTCCATGAGCCGTCTGTTACTACATTCAAGCACCTGCTGAGAATTCATTTCCTCAGATTCACCCTGACCTTCCTATCTAAATCAATCCCTTGTTGCCATCATTCTGGGTCACTGCTCTATCCCTCCATTTTGCTTGATCATTCTCCATGATCTACTTGATGTTTTATTATAGATTAATTCTGTTATTGCCTCCACAACAAAAACTTTGGATAAATTACTTGGTCACTTGAAGCCCAGGGTATGCTATCTGTTAATGTCTTATATGATGTTATGAATACTATATAATATCTGAAAAAGGCATAGTACAGTGCCTGATACATAATAATTGCTGAGTACATGTAAATTGTAATGGGTATCTCTTCTTGCTGCATGCCCAATATCCATTTTGTCTTCTGATAAGAGCATTCAAGTTCTCTTTGAGCAATCATTCCTCTCCCACTTTTTGTTTTTGTGGTTTGGTGACCACACTATCCTTTCCAACTTTCTAGCTCCAACTGGGGGCATAAAAGGGTATGACCAAGGAATCTGTTTAAATGCAGATTCTGATTCAGTTCATCTGGAAGAAGGCCTGAGACTGCATATCTAACAAGTTCCCAGAGGATGCTGCTGTTGCTCAGGCCAAATTCCAAGTAACACCCAAGACAATCAAAGCATTCCTTTTTTCCACCTTACATATAACCCATTTCAATGATTGGCTCAGGAATGGGCCTATGGACCAGCCAGTTTAATAAAAGTATATACTCTGAGAATTTGCTAGGACCACTAGGAAGTTAAAGCTCTATTTCCTCTGGAATTGCTAGCTGTAAAGATGATTTAAGCCTGGAACTTCGGAGGGTGCCATATAGAGACTGCCTAAGACAATGACACGAATATAGGAGGAGTGAGATAAACAAACAGACGGAAAGAGAAAGTGAAAAAAAAGAAAAACTGCAGAGCAGAGGCCAAGACAAGATTAAGTTAGCAGATATTTAATGTGTTTCAACCACATACAAGACACATTTTCTAAGCACTTGGGATGTATCAGTGAACAAAATAATTTAAAAATATCTTCTCTAGAAGTTGAGAGGCAACGTGGGGGGTTGGGGGGATAGGAAAGGAATAAACGAAAACAAATGGGATCAGGAGGGGGATAAACCATAAGAGACTCTTAATCTCACAAACAAACTGAGGGTTGTGGGGGCAGGGTAGGGAGAGGGTGGTGGGGTTATGGACATTGGGGAAGGTATGTGCTAAGGTTGAGTGCTGTGACGTGTAAACCTGGCGATTCACAGACCTGTACCCCTGGGGCTAATAATAAATTATATGTTAATTAAAAAATTTTTAAAAATATATATCTTCCTCTATGGAGTTTACATTCTAGAAGAGGGAGGCATATACAGGAATACATCAGAAGGTGATAAATGCTATGACAAAAACAGAGTTGGGGGAGGGAGGAATATTGCAATAGAATGAATCTAACTCAAAGGCAACTTATAAAAGCTTCAAGTTTTTAAGATAAGTCTTTCAGCAGGACTTGCACAAACCCTGAGAAAGCTCTGACAATCAGATAAAGCTTCATAAGTTAAAAAGGTATTTTAATTAACTCCCAGTTTGCAGGTGTGTTTAATAAGTAAATGATAATACATACAGGTTTGTTATATATTTTATTTAATAACTTGTCCTTTTTTCATCATTTAGAAATTTATTTTAAGGCAGTATTAAATTTATGTATGTAATCCTGTTTTAAATTTTTAAAAAATAACAGACTGAAGATCATGATAATCTCAAGTTCTTCCTTGAACTTAGTAGATGGCTAAGAGGCCTATAGTTCTGGTTCCCCATAATCAAGATACCTGATGACAGAATAGCCTGATTTTAGGCCAAGGCTTAGAGTTTTCTCTATAAAAACATAGAACTGCAGCATAGCTTAATGGAGAGAAGAGGGCAAATGATTTCCTTTAATCAGGAATGCTCAAGTAGATCAATGGTATATCTAATTGTCAAAAATACATATATTGAAACAATTAGGTCTGTATTAGAACATGGAAAAATGTTACTAAAAATATAAATTTTTTATTATATTGACATTGTAATGAAATAAAATAAAATATATATGAAGACCCAAAATAACTGAGAAAAATGAAAACAGCATGTTCCCTTTGCTAGTAAAAAAAAAAAAAAGAGAGAGAGAGAGAGAGGGGGGAAAAAAACTTTTAAAAAGTCTCCACTTGCGGCACCTGGGTGGCTTAGTCATTAAGCTTCTCCTTTGGCTCAGGTCATGATCACAGCTGGGATCATCGAGCCCGCATCAGGCTCCCTGCTTGGCAGGAAGCCTGCTTCTCCCTCTCCAACTCCTTGTGCTTGTATTCCCTCTCTCACTAACTCTTACCAAATAAATAAAGAAAATTAAAATAAAAAGTCTCCTATCTGGGCACCTGGGTGGCTTAGTCAGTTAAGCGTCTGACTCCTGATTTCAGTTCACGTCATGATCTCCTGGGCCCCAGCTCAGGGCTCCACACTCATTAGAGTCTGCATGAGGATTCTTTCCCTCTACCCCTAACCCCGCTCATGTGCATACATGTTCTCTCTCTTTCTAAAATAAATAATCTTTAAAAAGAATCTATTTTTCCTTAAGCACAGTTAAAACTATGCAGCTAATCAATGTTTTTTAGATACAGTGATATCATATTAATGATATCCTTATATATTATAGTAGACCATTATACATAGTTTCAACTCATAATTTTTAAATATATTTGCAAAATTCTTTATTAAGAGAAAATCACCTTTTTTTTGTTATTTATTTTGAAAAATCTATCTTCAGGAGCTTTATGGATAAGGATCTGTATTTTCTTTCTCCTCAAGAGAAGTAATAATAAAAAATCATTTTAAGCTACCTAGAGATTATTGTATTCTAGAATATCTAAAAACTACATTGTGTCAGAGGTTTAGCAGATTATTTCAAAAATTTTTCTAATTTTAAACTAGTCTTTTAAATCACCATTTTAATTTTTTTCTGTTCTTGACATGCACACAAATTACCCATGCTCATAACCACTCATTAGGAAGTTACTGGACAGAATTACATTAAGAGGCTGATGGCACATGCCAGCTAATAATATATAGTGATTATCTGTTGAATTTATCATTTCCTATTATTACTGCAATTTTGTTTTAATGGAGTAAAAATGAGATAATGAATGGTACAAAGATCATAGCTTCTACTGAGAATGTATATTACATGGAAGCTGCAAGTATTAGACATCTTGCCAATTTATTTAAGTCTGTCTGATCCCATAGTCAAAAGTTTGGGCATATCTTGAGGCTAAAGTTTCTAGGTAATTGCCTCAAACTTCAGCTCAATTTGGCAATAGAAGTCTCATATTCAACTGCTTGATCCCTAATCAATGAGAATATGGGAAACAAGAAGAATGAATCTTTGCAATGGCCTTTAAAAATAAAGGTCAATTTAGTATCAGTTAAAGCAAATGGAGTATAAAATCTGTAACTGCTAGGAAAAAAAATTCCAAGTAAGGATATGAAGGCAGTGTTTATCATCTTTCAGAAGGTAGAACAGAGTATGTAGACATTTGCTCTATAACTCATGAATTCTATGGAAAATCTAAAGGACATACTGAGCCAATAAAAATACTATTACTGTACTTATATGCATTTTTTTAACCCCCAGTAGTAAGGAAAAATTTGTGTACAATTTGTATATTGGTCTTCAAAAAACTTCTTACAATTATTTGAAAAATATGTATTAATTGCAAATAATTATAAAACATTAACAACTATGAAAAGTAAAACAAAAAATCACTTGTAATATGACTGTATTTACCTTATGGTAATGACTTTTCTGGACTTCTATTTAAGGATAACTATAATGTACTTTTCTTGCAAAAAAATGATTCACACTGTAATATGTACTTGCAATTTACTTTCTCCCTAAAACAATATGTCATGAACACTTTTCAGGTCCTCTAAACTCTCCTGTAACTTTGTTTTTAATGCCTCTATGGTATTCTATTTTACTAATTGGTAATAGCTTATTTAATCAATGCCCTATACTTGGACATTCAAGTTGTTTCTAATTTTGGACTTTGAAATCAATGAACATATTTGTACATTTTTATTATGCCCTTGACTATTTCATGAAGGTCATTTTTAGAAGTAATATATTTTCATAAATTATATGCTGATTTCAAGACTTTAAAAAATACCTATTACTAACCCGCTTTCCAGAAAGTTATTCAAATTCACATAACCGTCTTAAGGTGTAAGAACCTAATTTCCCTTCCAAAACACTGACTCTTTTAATTTATGATTTTGTTTACCACTTTTTATTATGTGGAGATAAATAGTATCATACTACAATTTAAAACTGTTTACTAGCGACTTCCAGGGAAGATGACAGAGTATGAGGGTGCTAAGTTCATCTTATCACAAGGATACAACTAGGTAACAGCCACATGCCTGGAAAGAACCCGGAAAACAACCTGAAGAATGGCAGAACAGACTCTCCACAGCTAACTGTAGAGAAGAGGCCACATCAAGAGGGTAGGAAGGTTCAAGAGGCAGTTGGGAGCTAAACAGACTCACAGGATTGCACATAGGAGAGGGGGAAGACATGCGGACAGAAAGGGGAAAGCAGCAGACCAAAGAGAAGTTGAATCCCCGTAACATTTGACTTTGAAAACCAGAGGGGCCTAATTTCAAAAGTTCTTATAATCAGCAGGGCTTAACAGTTTAACAGCATGCAACTTTAAAAATCAGCAGGCTGAGATATAGCATAGAAAAGCAACAGGTTGAAAAATGCCTGGTGCAAACAGGAGGGAGATCTATTTACTAATCTCAGAGCCTGTGCTGGAGGCACAGAGATCCTTAGGATACTCCTCCAAGAACAAAAAAGCTGGCAGGTGCCACGTCCCTTCTTTGAACCCCAGCCTAGATACACAGACATTCTCCTGCATGTCCCAGCATTCTCCTGCTGACAGCCCCCTCCAGCCAGGCCTCAGCTCCAGGTCCTCTCCCACGGCAGATCTGTGCAAACTTTGCTGGCACCCCGTGCCCCATCCCCACATTCTCCTGTAGACCTGTTTCCTCCAATATGCTCTAGGTTGGAGCCCGTCCAAAGTGGTGTCACATACAGTAGTGTGCAAGCAGCCCGAAGAGGGGCCGGCACCACTCCACAGTGACTCTGCTCGGGGACATGGGAAGACAACCACATTCACCAGTCCGGCATCACTCGGATTCATTCTACTGACCTGGCAAGTACAAGCTAGGAAGTTTCAGTCGGCAACTGACTAGCCTACCAACATATTTCCACAAAGTGCTTCACAAAGTGCTATCCAAAGATAACCGTTCCTTCAGTTCTTGACACAGATATTATTATACTATCTCTGAAACAGTGATATATTTTATAATCAGTATCACCTTACTTTGCTCCTAGAGAGAAAGCCATATTGTAGTTGTTATGGCTTGAGCACATGCAAACTATTTTTTTTCTCTTTGTGTAATAACTAGCCAATTGCAATTTCAGTAATTATTCATTAACTGATGAGCATTTAAATCAATGGACATTTAAATATGTCCCGATTATTGTCTGAAAAACTTTCCTTTGGTACTTCTGGTAAAATCCAGAAAGTACCAGAATGAAATTTACTGAATGGTTGTGGGAATTTGAAAGAAAATCCCAGGGATGAAAATGTTTTCAGAAAGCCTATGTCACTGATCATCTTGACAGCACTGAGAATAGGTGGCTGGAAAACTAGCAACTATATCAGCAAATCTGCACTGAAAAGTGATTCGAAAGTGTCAATCTCCAAATGTGAAGAAGCTGCTTGATTAATTCATTTTGCTTATTTAAAGAAAAATTCTATGTATGTATAAGAATAAGATACACCAAAAAGCTGGCTGAATTAGTTGATCTGAAAGACTTCCTTCAATGGGACCATCATGATTTAAAAAAAGAAAATTTAAACATTTTAGAAAGACTTTATTAGAGAGAGAGCAGAGCAAGAGAGAGACAGAGAGAGCTCACACAAGCAGGGAGAGGGAGAAGCAGACTCCCCACTGAGCAGGGAGCCCCATGACGAACTCAATCCCAGGACCCTGGGATCATGATCTGAGCTGAAGGCAGATGCTTAAATGACTGAGCCACCCCAAACGCCCCCCCCCCCAATTTTTAATTTTTTTAATGAACAAATTTATAAATAAATAAAAAATAAATATGCTGTTCAGTTTTTTTCATTAGCCAGTTTCCATCTTAAGATTTTAATTAAACCAAGAAAATGGCATGAAATACAAACACATATTTGTTGATGTGTTTACATTCAGTCCCTGGCACATTATCTGGCACCAACTGACATTCTTTAGATATTAGCTGCACGATTGTCTGGTACATACTCTTTTTCCTTCTGGGCTTTCCATCTCATTCTCTCTTTGTCTCACATATACATGTTTATAAGAAATTGCTATATAATTTGCTTTTATGACTTAGAATTACCATAACTTTATACTTATTAGAAGTATTATATATGTGTGGATAAATACATATATATATATGGAGAAAGTAAGTTTATGCAAAATTTGTTTCCAAAGTGCTACTTGGTCTCATTAACAATTATCAGTATTTATTAAAATGCACCTTCCTAGTCTATATTTATTCAGCATTCTTGTCTGCAAAGCCAACAAGAAAATCTAATTATATTTTTGAATTATGAGTTACAAAGGAAAATAACACAACTCAGAAAAACTAATGTAAGTTGGCAACCCCATCTTATTAATTCAAACAATGTCTGAGATTATATTATGGAACATGTTAACAATTATGTTTCTCAATTATTAATAATCCAGTCTAACAATGTAAACGTAGGGTACATAATTCTTCTCAAAAGGAATGACTTCCATAGCATTTTAATATCTCTATTTATGCAGCAAAGGGAAAGAATTCTGATTATATGCAGATATGATTAAGGAAGATTAAGATCACACCAGTGCACTTAGAGACTGGCTCCCACTGCCTGGGTGTGAATTCTGTTCTGTCACATACTAGATGGTGAAATTGGGCAATTATATGTACCTCATGGGGCCTCAGTTCTTTCCTCTATTAAACGGGCATGATACTAGCACCTTCCTCAGAGGGTCTTTGTGCTTATTCACTTAGTTAACATGTAAAACACTTAAATAGTGCATCACACGTAGTAAGTTTGTGGATACGGACGTCGAGGGCCACATCACCTCCCATAGCAGAGCAGCCTGGTTATTTTCTGAGCCTGCGCACCTCTGCTGTAGATTAGATGAACAAAATGGGAAATAAGCAACTTTGGTCCAGATGTCCTTTCAGGGAGAAGCATATCATACATCACTTTCAAGACTCCTCAGAATTGCACTACTATAGGTATTATTCAAGGTCTCGACTCAAGCATTTTTCTAAACCCAAGCTACTAATAAAATGCAGCTGACGTGCCCCCCATCTCTCACTTGCCATTCCCCCTGTTCATGTTTGTGCACTGTGGTGCTTTTCACGTGTAGGCCACACAGGAAAACATAAATTCCATAATCAGGGTCTTTCAGTGTAGAAGCTACACGACTAAGTACAGCATGAATTCAGATTAAATAAACAAACAAACAAAAAAACTGTTCTAAGAGAACCCATTGATTTGTTTTGAGAGAAAACTTGCAAAAATATACTCAGTCCCCACTGTCAGCGGACTTCCCCTTCTGTTCCGAACATACTATAAATGAGCCAGCCGGGAAAGGCTGAAGGAGAGCCATTAGTTACCCCCAGGACACTGTGCCGTTCCAGCCAAACAACCAATGACAAAAATTTCAATAAGCATGAGCTTGACTTATGATGTTGGGAATGGTAGAGTAACATATTGCTCCTGGGGTTCCCATGCAGTATTTATCTTCCTCCAGCACTGGTCATGTCAAAGACTGGATACTGAACACAACGCCAAGTTTATTTATTGCATACATCAGATGCAGTTCACAAACCAGACTTAACACGGGTTGGTAGGAGAACTTCTCAGCACTTACTAAAGAAGGGCAACATTCAGTACAGATGGAAACAGGCCAAGTGTGTCAGCTGTGCTATTGTGATGCTAATACAGTCTACATAATGGTCTCCTACTCTAGCACAGGGAATTCTAACACGCCTGTCTTCCTTCTTTGAGCTTTGTGTTTTTCTCAGGATGTCACTGGTCTAAGTCTGTGCCACCATCTAATTCAGCAAGCCTTCTGGGTCCATACGGAGGGCTGGGCAGCTGACAGGAAAGGCAGAAGGCCAACATCTTAAAAGAATAGCATGCTTGCAAGGTAGTCTTTTTGTTTTCTGGTGAGAGTTTGATTTGTCTAGAGGAAAGCAAAGCATTTTGAATCATATCATAGTGATGGTATTCAAATACAAACTCTGAAGAATATCAGGAGTGTTCTTTAAATTATAAATCCTCTTCCAGATGTTGATTTAGGCTTCTCATGTTATTTCTCCCGTCCCCAGAATTCTGGGGACGGGAGAAATAACTGTTGACTTGTTGCAAACAGGTTAAACCCTCAAAATCACTGATCAGAAAATGGAGGACTAGTTTCTGAAAACTCTGGGCAAAAAATTCCATGCAGTGGAAATTTACTGGTTAACAACTATAAAATCACAAAACTGCATCAAAATTTTAACTGTTATAATAATAATATATATATATATATATATATATATATATATATATAACACTGAGTTATAATTGACCTTTCACAGTTGGAAAAGCTAAGGCTCAGAAAGCTGATTGGACGGGAAGGAGCACAGCTGGTAAGTCAAAGAGCTTACATTAGAACCTAGGTCTCTTGATTTCTAGGTCAGTGCCCTTAACATCTGTTCCTTCAGTCAACTTGTTTTCATAGTTCCTCTTTCTGGGTTATATACTGCGCTGGGTGATAGGGGTAAAATGCTGAACAAAAATGATACAGGGTTTCTTCCCTCACAGCTTCATCAGTCATCAAATAGCCAACACAAATGAAAATTGCCAAATGTAAAAATCACAAATTTGTTTGAGAGATGTTCAGAGTGTAAAAGCACGAGACAGGCAATTGAGCCTCTGGTGGTTAGGGTGGGGTAGGTCCGGGAAAGCTCTGAAGAAGTGGTCATTCAGCTGCAACAGTAATCAAATGTGGGGAAGATGAGACAGAGTGAATTGGGTGGGTGGGCACTATAGGAAATGCCACCTGGTTTTGTGTTTTAGGAACATACTGATAAAAAGGGTATTTTTCTTTAGCTCCTACCAATGACTACTCACTTCTTTATTTCTATATTATTTTCTGTGGCAAATGGTCTCTGCGATGGCCCTGATTATCCCCACCTCCCACTATTCAGGCCCCTGTGTGGGCCTTTTCCCTTGAACGTAGGCAGAACCTGTGGCTTGCTTCTGAGGAAGAGAATGTAACAAAGATGAGGGGATATCATTACTGTATTAAACAGAGACTGTAACTTACATCTTGGTAGCAGATTCTCTACTGAGTCTCTCCGTTGTTGGCTCTGGTGAATAGGCTGCCATGTTGTAAGCTGCCTATGGAGAGACTCAGATCGCAAGAAACTGCTGGCTAATACCCAACAAGGAACGGAACCTCTCAGTTTAACAACTTCAAAGAAACTAAATTCTGACAACAATTACATTAACTTAGAAAGAGATCCTTCCCTAGTCAGGCCTTGAGATGTGACTGCAGCCCTAGCTCACATGTTGATTGTAGCCACATGGGAGGCCCTGAAGCCAGAGTGTGCCTGGCCCTGCAGGAATTGTGACATAAAAAAATGTGCATAGTTTCAAGCCACTAAGTCTGCGTTAATTTACTACATATAAATACATAATATATTACCCTCTTGTGTCATTTCAGATTGTATTTTAAATGTCTCCTTTTTGGTACTGATAGCATTAAATCCTGTTTTAGAAAACTCTTCTAGATGGGCACCTGGTTGGCTCAGACAGTTGGGAGCGTCAGACTCTTGGTTTAGTCTCAGGTCATGACCTCAGGGTTTTGAGATGGAGCCCTGCATGGGGCTCTGCATCTGGACGGAGTCTGCTTGAGATTCCCTCTCTCACCACTCCCCTTACTCCTGTTCTCTCACTCTCCAAAATAAATAAATGAATAAAATCTTAAAAAAAAAAAATTCCTAGAGAACAAAGAAAGAAATTCTTTGGCATAATATTCTAAAATCATTTGTATCGTTATTTTTTATACACATTTAAAAAGGCTTTTAGAGTTAAACATTCAGAATCTCATTTAAAAATACATAAAGATAGTCTACCACCTTTTTTTTCGAAATGTTTTACTATAGTCTAATAAGCATTAGGCTGAAAACTGCAGAGAAATGGAGACTTGGGTGACTGACTGTGGTGTTTCACATGTGAATGATCCACCTGATGATGAATTCCAGATTCATCATGTATTAGCCATATGACCTTGGATAAATTCCTTTACTCTTGCAGAAGGCGCAATAGAAATAGTAAGTGTAATGACTCCATAGACTCGAAGGAAATGAATAAGGTAATACACACAAAGTACCATGGCACGAAGAGAGAACTCAAAAACCGTGACTCCTACAATGCCAAAAACAATTATAAATGCCTTTTGTTCAGTGATACAGTCTTTGCAGTGAAGTAGTTCATAACCTAATGACAAATTATCATCTTATTTCATTTTTTGAATCTTTAAATACAAATGAGAAAAACTTCACATCTGACTACCTTCCTGCTGCTAGACTGACTGCAACAGTTTTAAAACAACTTTCAGTGATTTTAGTCATAGATTAAGATATTTGTTACTGCAGATAGTAGTGATTAAGACAGTGCTTTACTGTGGGCTCAACGATCTTAATCCCTTTAATATTTTTATGCAGTCCTTAATCTTACTTTTTTTTTTTTTTGCTTCCTGCCCAGTGTTCAGTGTATACTAAGGTGAGAAGTACTCTGCAAAGGTATAGATTTTATCACAAATTTTTAAGAACATTAAAATTGCATGGCTACCATTTAGTATAATTACAGATTTCTACTTGACAATAAACCAATGCTGTCTCAGTATTTTACAGAATATAAACAGTGTTGGGTTTAATGCAGATCCAGTAATTATTAACATATTAGCATAATTTACACTTTAGTTTCTAGATAATTAACTTTTATACGTTTTTTTAAAATTTTAGATCTACAACACGAGAGCCAAAAAGCCATCTAAAAAGTAGACTATTTGGGGAAATATTAAACAATGTTAATAGACCAAATGTGAATTATTTTAAAATTATCTATGCTAAAACATTATTTTAATTTTTACTCATAGGTTCATAGCCAAGGTCTCTATTATTAAATAAGGTCAATAAGAACATTACCAAAAAGTTAAGAACATTTTAACAAACCTTGTTAATAAAAATTCAACTTAAGGCTTTCTTAAAAAAGGTGAGAAAACTTCATCGCATTTTACATGGTGAGTTTATTTCATTAGAATGTAATTCATACCCCATATGAAATATGTATTATTATACATAAATAACCAAATTTCCAACTGTCCTACCAAAATGGGTTAAAGACATAAAATTTGTTTTAAAAAAAAATAGTTGCTGATGTGGCTTTCTTTTCTACTTTAAAAAGAGCTAGGTATTATTTATTAAGCAGACATTATGTATTTCCAGTCACCTATTATATGTTCTCTGAAATGCTATTTTTATGATTTCATTTTTATAGTATAATAAGACATTTTCCTGAGACTGTGTCTTAAACATTTTTTTTAAGTTACAGTTCACCAAATTTTAGGTGTAGAAAGTAGTTTCTCTTTTTTTTAAGATTTTATTTATTTGAAAAAAAAAAGATTTTATTTATTTATTTGAGAGAGAGAGAGTGCACAACCGGGCGTGGGAGGGGAGATGGGCCAGAACAAGAGGGAGAAGCAGGCTTTCCGCTCAGGGAACCGGATCTGAAGCCTAATTCCAAGACCCCAGGATCATGACCTGAGCCGAAGGCAGATGCTTAACCAACTGAGCCACCCAGGGGCCCCAGACAATAGTTTCTTAATTATGCATGCCAAAGCAGAAACATCATGACAAAATGGTGCAGATCAATGGTTAATCCAAGGGAAATGTATTTTTTACTTTATAAGATAGAACTTTTAATGCATACTTTTATAATACAAGAAATTGTTGCAGCCAACCTGACCTCTGCATTGCTTCATTCAGACAAAATGAAATTCAATTTTTATGCAAGTGTGAACTATTTTAGATAAGGCATCTACAACAGAGGTGGAATAACGGTTTTGAAAGAAGTTTCTTAGAGTTCAGGCTTTTCCTATGAGAAGGTGGTTTGGGCAGAAGTCATTCTCCCTAACATAAAATAGTCATTATACACTGCTTCATTATATCAAGAAGCACAAAAGTGCATCTCAGATCATTCACAAGGTAGTCAACCAGGAGGTTTTAGTAACATCTGTGACAAACGAACAATTCTTATGTGAATATGGAGTAAGTATACCAGAGCAACCTTCTGCTATGATCCCTGTGAACTTCTTAAATGGGGTTTTAATTTTTAATGCGGTGTATTAGGATGGGATTCCTTTATAGAGAACTGGGTTTCCCTGGCACAGTTCCCTGGACTGTCAGAGGGTCTGAAATTTGAGGAGTCTACTTAGGCTTAAGGGTACTCTCAGATCATGGTGTCACAAGGAGGTAGGTCAGGATAACCTAGATAAAAACTATGTCCTCAAAGACCCCTGAGCTTTTTCACCAATAAGCCACAGTGCCAAGTATGCTTAAAACACTAAACTTTCTCCAGGAGGCCTTTCCTAACTACCCTATCTAAAATGGCACAGCAACTCTGGCCCAGTCCTCTTTCATGACCTACTAATGTTTTTAGCTACTATCATAATCAAACATACTATTTAATTATTTATCATATTTACTGTCTTCCTACTATTAGGTAAGCTCCAGGAAGATAAGGAAGATTTTTGCCTATTTTATACACTTCTAGATCCCCAGGACCTAGAGGAAATAACAAATGTTTGTCAAGTCAACAAAATTATTCCTTTTTGGTCAGATCAACTAATTCTATGTAACTTTTCATTTTTGTTTCCCTTGTAAAGTCTCTCTTAAATAACTAAAGGTTAATGCATAGACTAATGCCGCAGAGTGATTCTTTATTTCTTGCTAAATTTAGAATGTCTGAGCTTGAGTTTGTTAGGGAATAAAGTGCAAAGGAAAAGCTAATTTCTGCTTGACTGTCTCTCAAATGGCAGGAGACTTCTGATGCAAAACTAAAAAGTTCTCCGTGTCAATTAGCATGGGTTATAGATATGTGATAAAGGTTAGCCATAAAAAAGATAACGAACAGTACTTAGACAATTCAAAAACAGGAAACCACAGGACTAAAATAGGTCCTTACTAAAGAGAATTACTATCACATCATTGTTTGTAAGTTGGTATTTGCTGAATATACTTACCAAGCTATTATATATATTTAAATCTGAACTAGAGTATCTACTATTCTCAGCAAATCATTTCCCAATCTTCAAAAATCCTATTTTAGGAAGCTCTTTAGATACAATCATAAGGTCATATCTCAACTGGGTAGATTCTAACATTCTAGTGTATTCTGGGTTCTGATGCTAACAGTATTCAAAATGAGGTCTATGGCAACACTGTTTCATTCAATAGAATTCAATAATGAATTTTGTTCTAGCAAGACAAATTCTTTTATAGATGTGGAATTACATATTCACTAATTTGTAAAGGAAGGAATTTGAAGTCATGGGGAACGCACCTGCAAACCTTTAGGTGTTTGTTGTAGTTTAGGAGACAAATCAAAATTTTTCTGCTTTATTTCTTCAAGTCTTATGGGACTGGAAAACGTAGAGATTATCATGTCCTAAATATCTATGAGTTCTCAGTAAAAAGAATTTTTGCCATGATTTTTAAATTTTATCTTATTTGCCAGATATCTACCATAGTTACACACAGACATTAATCCATCACTTCTAATTCATTTTCATTTGGCGTAAAAGATAGTCACTATGACTTTGACATGAATTGGGATTTTAAATTCAAAAGAGTTCACTATAAGATAGACGCCAAAAAATGCTGCATTCTATTGATTGAATTTGTTTTAAATAAAAGCCTTAATTTCTTTTTTTTAAAAGATTTTATTTATTTATTTGACAGAGAGAGATCACAAGTAGACGGAGAGGCAAGCAGAGAGAGAGAGAGAGAGAGAGAGGGAAGCAGGCTCCCCGCTGAGCAGAGAGCCCAATGCGGGGCTTGATCCCAGGACCTTGAGATCATGACCTGAACCGACGGCAGCGGTTTAATCCACTGAGCCACCCAGGTGCCCCAAAAGCCTTAATTTCTAATGTTCTTTTAAAAAATCCAACCTGCTGATGGGGGATAGATCTTTACCTCTTTGTATTGACTCAGTGGTGAAAGACAATAGAAAAGGAGTATTACATGACTTTTCTCAAATGGCATATACAGCCTCTAGTGTAGTTCAAAGTATGCCCCCCAAAAGGACCCCTGCTATCTTCTGCATAATGCAACAAATCAGCAAGAAGATATGTCATTAAGTAACATAAGCTGAACTCAAACTAGGGGCATTCTAACTGGAGATGGGATTTGTTGGCAAAAGACAATTTTTAGAAAAGAAAAAAAGGTCTCTATTTGTATAATAAAACAAAACATTCTATTACTTTCAATCAGCTTGATATTCCAAGTTAAAGTTACTGTCATTATGGATTTTATTACTAGAACTTTTTTGCTGTGTATGTTACTGTTTCATATAATTGTTTTTTTTAAAGGAAAAGGCAAGTCATATATTTCTTTTGACTCCCTTGTGTAACACAAGGGGGGGGGGTATGTTTTATAATATCTGAATGTATTCATTAACCACTGAAGTCTTAAAATGAAATGCAGATTAAATGAATTATGAAACTTGGGATGCCTGGGTGGCTCAGTGGGTTAAAGCCTCTGCCTTGGGCTCAGGTCATGATCCCAGAGTCCTGGGATAGAGCCCCGCATCATCACATTGGGCTCTCTGCTCAGCGGGGAACCTGCTTCCTCCTCTCTCTCTGCCTGCCTCTCTGCCTACTTGTGATCTCTGTCTGTCAAATAAATAAATAAAATCTTTAAAAAAATGAATTATGAAACTTCTAAGTGGACATGCTGGGTTCTGCACTGCCAACAGCAAAAGAAAATCTAATGTGGACTCAGAGTCTTTATTACTCAAAGAATCCAGTAGATGGAAGCCTTTCCCTTTTAAAATTCAAACTGCTTCAAAAGCTTGTGGTTGTATTTGCTATTTCTGATGAAAGAGGAGCTGGAAATAGCTGGGGGTTGGAGTGGGGGCTTGCGGGTGGGGGGAAACACTTGCTCTCCTGAGAGCATATCAGAAAGACCACAATTTACCTGCTTTGTAAGTGGTTTGAAAATCGCGTTATCAAAGTCAAGTTGTTTTGACCCCCATGAGGTGAAGGAGAAAGGAAGAATAAACAAATCGACTGATTCCCAAAGCCCGGCACTTGGTGGCTGTAGTCTGGTTTCTCTTCCTGCATTAGTGTCCAACCTCTGATTGCCCTCCCTCAGTGATAAATTCCTTAGGCTATTGATTACACCTGTTTCCTTACATTATGGCTCTTGACCCTGATGAACAAAGGACCTTCTGAATTGGGCTCCACTGGGGTGAGCAAAGGAGAAAATGGCTCAGGGTTTCTCCTGAGAGATGATGCTCAAATGCACGGCTTGGCTATTTTTCTCAGTCCTTGGGAATGGTCTCCGTCTTCCTCTATCAGGCTGGTGACCTCTGTCTTCTTACCAGAGTCCCACCATCTCTGAGGACATCTATAGATTGTTCTTACACTTGACTATCCAAGGAATAAATGATTGCATTCTAAATAATTGATCAGATTTAATTATTAGGCTGAATTAAATCACTATTAGTCTATTAGATTGGCTGTTTAGCTCTTTGTCTCTTAGAAAGGTATTCAAAACTAATAGTTAAAATGTCTGGGATAGTTAAAATGTCTGGGTTTGGAGCACTTCACTGAACAGCGTAAGCTGGGTATTTTTGTCAGCTCAAATCGCAATATGGAATTAACACTTTGGCAGGAAACCTACACTTTTCTTTAATTCTAAATGGGGCTCTTAAATGTTTTTCCATGTGTTTACAAGTCAAACTAATGAAACCATTATGTAAAATGGCAACCTCTGCTCCTACAGCCAGGGTGCTTGAAATCAACACTACCTACTTTCCACTGAATTGCATCACAATTAGTTAATGGTTCCTGCTCCTTTTGTTACTCAATTTTGAAGTTTATAGTTAAGCCTTAATTTAGAGCTTTATCTGTGGTAATGGCTCCTAACTGCTCTAACTGCTCATCAGTTTTCCTTGTACTAAGCAAGAGTCATCAGCTCACATTTCATTGAAAACTCATTTAACCATCTCCCATATGCTTTTACGGACAAAAAAGCAATATACTTAATTAAGATTTGAAAAACAACAGCTACAACAACTTCTCTAGGTTAGTAGTATGTAAGCACTCTTTCTTCAACAGGCAGAGATCTGGATAAAATATCTGAATTATGTTTCCCGAATTCTGGAAATTCATCATGTCTCTCAATGGCTTACAGTGATGCAATTAAATAATTTTCCAATTTGCAAAATAGAGGGTTTCATATCCCAGTCAAGCCTCTATTTCCGTACTGCACACGAACCAAGAGAAAGAAACAGGAAACCAGAGAAGCCCAGAAGTAAAGGAAATACTCTGTTATAACCGGTGAACTGTTTCAGTTGACAAGTGTCAAGGAGAAACTCACAAAAGGCTTTGAGGGGTTATCACATATTTGAACACAACACTAGCCTTACAACTCATAAGACCAAAAATAGCACTTGGATGTATGAACTCCGCCTAAACAAACAAAACAAGACACGATAAACATAAAACCTACAGAGCTATGAGTATCTGTGTTATTACCCACACTCCAAATCTTAAGAAGTCCTGAATGCAGTATTCCTGTTACACATGTACACTGTGATCACAAGGTCAAGGTAACATTTGTGTCCGTGATGGAAAAGCACTTGTAATCATTCTGCGATCAAACAGATTTTGTGTTTTTGACTTAGCTAGTTTGTAAGATAAAGTAATTTTTTGCTAATTAAATTTTTAAAATGCACATGAGATGTTCATTTATTTTAAGAGCAGGTATGGTCTTTATCCTCATCCAGTGATGAGGTTCTTTAGTCTATCCATATTGTCTTTGTGATCTTCAACAGAGAATATGTATTTTTTGCACACTGCTTTTCTTCTCAGGTAGTTGGACTAGATGATCTGAAAATTACATTTAAGGTTTGGAATTATTAGAGATATGGACAGACAAAATTAAGAAGAAAGGGATAGAAAAATCCTGGTATCATTCAGATTCAAGTCTCAATTTACTTTTATTTAAAAAAATGTTTTAGGGGAGGCTGGGGGTCTCAGTGGGTTAAGCCTCTGTCTTTGGCGCAGGTCATGATCTCAGGGTCCTGGGATGGAGCTCCGCGTCGGGCTCTCTACTCAGCAGGGAGCCTGCTTCCCACCCCCCTGCCTGCCTCTCTGCCTACTTGTGATCTCTGTCAAATAAATAAATAAAATCTTTAAAAACATTTTTTTAAATGTTCACCTATAAAAGGTATATTTTTTAAAAATATAGACAAAAAAACATTTTTAAAATGTTTTTAAAGGGGACGCCTGGGTGGCTTAGTTGGTTAAGCAGCTGCCTTCAGCTCAGGTCATGATCCCAGTGTCCTGGGATCGAGTCCCACATCGGGCTCCTTGCTTGGCAGGGAGCCTGCTTCTCCCTCTGCCTCTGCCTGCAATTCTGTCTGCCTGTGCTCGCTCTCTCTCCCTCTCTCTGACAAATAAATAAAATCTTAAAAAAAAAAAGTTTTTAAAGATTTTATTTATTTATTTAATGTATGCACATATATATGTATGTATGTATGCATGTATGTATGTATTTAGAGAGTGTGTGAGCTGGGGGCAGGGGCAGAGAGAAAGGGAGAGAGAGAACCTCAAGCAGACTGAGCCCTGAGTGCAGAGCTCAGGGGGGCTCGATCCTATACCCTTAGATCATGACCTGAGCCAAAATCAAGAGTCAGTTGCTTAACCCACTGAGCCACCCAGGTGCCCCTCAACTCTCAACTTAAATTTTGAGGACATACATGTAGTATGGCTTCAATTCTCTCATGTTGTTCCTGTATTTACTAGGATGACTGAAACAGCTATGTTCAATGCTTCTTTTCTTTTTTTCTTTTTAATTAGTGTGTTTCCTCATATATTATGCCAGATGTCTCAGTCTCAGCATCAGCATCTGGTAATAAATTAAAAGTGCTGAAGCATTATTACAAAATGAGAAATTCTTTTTGCACATTATTCATTTTTCAAAATGTTTTTATGACTCTAATTGACTTTGGCATAAAAAGCTTATAAAATATTTTGAATTTTAAAGCCGTTATTTAATTTAGCCTATATTAATTCCTAGTAATAGTATCCTTTAAAAATGTTTTTAAAAAACATTTATATATATGTATTTATCTATAGATATCTATGGATAGATTTATCTGATTAAATATAAGACCAAGTCCATTTTTAAACTTATTTTAATGTATTGAAAAATAAAAAATAAGTAAATGGAGTTTTATAACATTCCTATTATTTGAGTTCACCTATAAAAGGCATATTTTTAAAAAATATAGACAAATATATGCTTACTACTAAAAGTTTCAAATATACAGAAAATGAAGAAAAATATAAAAATCACATACAACCCACACTATCCAGAAATAAGCAAAACTTAATTTTACCATTTTGTAAATTTTAATTTTGTAAATTTTGTAAATGTAAATTTTCTTTTCAATATTTATATTCTATGTATTTTTCATCTAACGGAAAATATACCACATTTTACATTTGGGGTTTTTAAAAATATTTTATTGTACTTCCTAAGCAATTTGCTGATGAAAAACACTTTATAAATATTTTAATGGGTACATGATAATCTGTTTGATATACCATCATTTACTCAGTCCCTACTGTTGATAGATCTTATCCCTGTAAAATATTACAAGTAATAGTGTGATAAATACACTTGTGCATAAATATTTGCATGAATTTTGTAATAACCCATAAGCCTTTTTCTTAATAGGGCTTCAGGGACCAAAAATCTGTTTTCTATTGCCTCTAGTTGCTAGGGAAAATTTACAACCACACAAATAAATCAGCAAAGCAGAGGAAATAGTGAATTTTTCCACATCCTAAGATTTTGGGGACCATTGGACTATTAGTTTGAGCAAGTTCTAGTCTTCTCTCTAGATAAAGTTAGTGTGAAGTAAAATCTTACTCAGTGTGATGATTTTTTTTAAGTTCTGAATTTTGAATGGATGTATAAGTTTACACATTCATTTTGTGTAAATCCCAGCAACTTCTTGCAATCTAAAAAAAGGCTTTTTTGCTTTTTATAGAGCGATTTAACTTTAGAATCTTTTCAAAGACATTTGAACTCTTCACCAAAAAGTAGCCTTCTATACACTCTAATCTTGATGAAAACATCTCTTCCTTTCTAATAACGTGTTGAATATGATTTTAAGCAATAGAGTTCCATTTTCTTACTGTATTTGTCTATGCCAGGTGTAGGCACTTACAAACCTGCTCCCTTAAACTTAGACAAGCTCTGTATTGAATAAATTGTTCATTCTAAGTAAATATGGGTATATATAGGTATTTCTAGACATGTCTTGCCAAAGCTTTTAATCACGACCCCAAAAGATTAATGTTTCTGTGGGAAATAAAATTTTAACTAAAGCACTAACATGTTATGAGGACTGTCTTTTCTAATTATTAAGAAAATAAAAGATAAAAAATTAAGGCAGTTTTCTAAGATTTTTTAAAATATTTTTATTTATTTATTTGACAGAAACACAGTGAGGGAACACAAGGAGGGGAAGTGAGAGGGAGAAGCAGGCTTCCTGCTGAGCAGGGAGCACCATTTGGGGCTGGATCCCAGGACCCTGCGCTCATGACTGGAGCCGAAGGCAGATGCTTAATTACTGAGCCACCCAGGTGCCCATAAAATTGCTTTTGAAAACAAGTTTCCTTTGGGGCACCTGGGTAGCTCAGTCAGTTGAGCATCCCACTTTTTTTTTTTTTAAGATTTTATTTATTTATTTGACAGAGAGAGATCACAAGTAGGCAGAGAGGCAGGCAGAGAGAGAGGAGGAAGCAGGCTCCCTGCTGAGCAGAGAGCCCGATGCGGGGCTCGATCCCAGGACCCTGGGATCATGACCTGAGCAGAAGACAGAAGCCTAACCCACTGAGCCAACCAGGGGTCCCGAGCTTCCCACTCTTGATTTCAGCTCAGGTCATGATCCTAGGGTTGTGAGATCAAGATGTGTGTTGAGGAGGCGGCGGGGAGGGGCGTACTGAGAGTGGAGCCTGCTTGAGAGTCTCTCTCTCCCTTTGCCTCCCCATACACACGTGCTCTCTCTCTAAACAGAAAGAACATTAACTCGTGTTTTAAATCTAAGGACCATCATATCTTTTCTCCACTCATGATCAGACCATAGCTGCAAGTCAGGCAAAATGAATTCCTCCAGTGGTAGAAAGTACAAATGTCTACTTCTGCTAACATCGGATAACCGCAATTACACAGTATTCGGTCCCTCTGGCCTCCTCCACCTCCTCCTTTCATCTTGCTGTATTGTTTATCGTAGCCTTAATCATTAACTTCTCCCTCTCTACTAGATGTTTCTCATTAGTGCCTAAATACCCTTTAGTATTTCTGATTGAAAAAAAAAAACACAACAACACAGTTAAAACTACAAAGACAATAACAACAGCAGACATTTTTGTTGCCATACTCTTACCTTCTTTCATACATACAATACAACTTCTGGAAGGAAACATCAGACTATGAAAGTGTTTCTCAATGCTGGCAGCATATTAGAATTACTTGAGGAAACTCTTAAAAAATACTCCAAGCTCTAATAACACTGCTAAGCGCTATTCTCTATAACCTACCCCCCTCCCTCCCAGAGGCTCAGGTTTAACTGATTTGAGATTAGACTGGTGTAGGATTAAACACTGGGAATTTCACTGGGAATTTCCCAAGTTCCGTAGGTGATTCTAAGATGAATCCAGGGTTGAAAGACACTGGTTTCTGTTTGCAATTCCACACTTCCCATTCTGTTTTCAATCTGCTCTAGTTGGCTCCCATCAACTCTAGGTGGGACACGGGTGTTCAACACCAGTAGAAACCCCGCTAACTGAGGTCACCAGTCGCTTCCACACAACCAGATAAAACAGTCACATTTTGTCCTCATCTTCCATTCTCAGCAGCATCTCGTGCAAGTGACTATTCCTTTCCTGCCATATTAATTTTTCTCAGCTTTCACAACACCACAGTCTTCTGGATTTTTCTATCTCCACAGCCACTCTAGATTATCTGTGGTGCCTCCTGTCTTGCAGGGCTTTGAAATGTTACACCCCGAGGTTCCATTCTGAGATGCTTTGTTTTAATCTAAAATTTTCCTTTGGGGAATCTCATTTAGTCTAAAGGGTTTAAATACTATCTACATATAGCTGAATCTCAGACTGTTAACGCTAATCCTGACAACTCCAGACAACTCAAATTCAACTGCCTATTTGACACCTATATTTGGGTATCTAGGAGGGCACCTCACCAAGTCCAAAAAAACCAAAACCAAAACCAAAACAAAACAGAAAAAGCTCTGGACTCAACCTGAAGCTGCTCTCTTCCAAATTTCTCCATTTTATTTTATTTTTTTTTAAAGATTTTGAGAGGGAACATGAGTGAGGGAATGAGCAGAGGGAGAGGGAGGAGAAGCAGACGCTGCACGGAGCATAAAATCCAACTCAGGGCTCAATCCCAGGACACTGCGATCATGACCTGAGCCAAGACCAACAGTTGGACGCTCAGTTATTGAGTCACCCCAACTCCCCCCACCACCAATTTTCTCCATCTTAGCAAATGGCACCTCCAACAACTCAGCAGCTCATAGTTAAAATTAAGATAGCTACTTCTATTTCTCTTATCACTCCCCTCTATTCAGTCTATTAGCAAAGCCTGTTGACTCTATGATACATACAAGTTTAGATCATTATGACATCTCGCTTACCACTATCCCAGTAAAACTACCCTGAGTTCCACTTTTGACTGTAAAAGTAGCCTTCAAACTGGTTTCCTTGCTTATACATTTTCCTCTTTATATTCAACACCCCAAAGAGCCACCATAGTAATTTATTTGAAAACCTAGGTCAAATTTTTTTTAAAGATTTTATTTATTTATTTGACAGACAGAGATCACAAGAAGGCAGAGAGGCAGGCAGAGAGAGGGGGAAGTAGGCTCCCTGCTGAGCAGAGAGCCCGATTCGAGGCTTGATCCCAGGACCCTGAGATTATGACCTGAGCCGAAAAAAGGCTTAACCTGCTGAGCCACCCAAGTGCCCCTAAGTCAAATTTTAATATGTTTTATAAACCCTCTAATGAGTTCCTAGCACCTAGAATAAAATCAAACTCCTTAGAATAGTCTAGAGCCCTGCATGATTTCACGCCTCTCTACTTGACCATTTATATGTATCTTGTAACAATCACTCCCTCTCTAATTATGCCTTAGTAGCTTCTATGGACTGATATGTACCCCTCAACCTTCTCCCCTACATTTATACGTTGAAACTCTAACCCTCAATATGACTCTATCTGAAGCTAGGGCCCTTAGGATGTAATTAAGGTTAAATAAAGTGATAAGTGTGGGTCCCTAATCCAATAGGTATAGGAAGAGGCAAAAAGAGAGATCTCCACACATCCACAAAGAGGAGGTCCTGGGAGCACCCAGTGAGATGCTGACCACCCACAAGCCAAGAGAAGAGGCCTCAGCATAAATCCTATCTCACGGATACCTTTATCTTGGATGATTCAGCCTCCAGAGCAGTGACAAAATAGATTCCTGGTATTTAAGCCTCAGTCTGTAGTATTCTGTCATGCCAGGCTAAGGAGACTAATACAGTTTTTCTTTCTTTTCCTCGGAAACATCAAGCCCATCCTGGTCTTACGGTTTTGCCTTATGTCTTCTGCCTTGACCATTCTCTTCCTTCCCTTGCTGCACCTAGTCGCTGCTTCGGATGACACTTTCCCTGGAAGATGTTTCTGAATCACTTAATATAAAGCAGCCATCTCCTCCAGTTGCTCTTACCCTATTTTATTTTCTTCACAGAACTCTGTCTTTGAAATTGTCTTCTTTATTTTCTTGTCAATTATTCATCTCCTCTACTAAATGTAAGCTCTGTGAGAGCTGGAACTGCGTGTGTCCTGTTCATTGTAGTACCTCTAGCATTTAGAACAGTGCCTAGGACGTAGTAGTAGGCTAATGGATGCTGGTTGAATGAATAAATACCTAGAACTCATAAGAAAATTTAATAAAGCCCAAAGGATTTCTGCAAAGGAAGACAAATGACATGACCTGAGAAGTGTTTAAGTGGTTTGAAGGCGCTATATGCGGTAGCGATACAGTAGTGGCAAACAGGCATTGATTAAACAGAGGTCTTTGATTTTTCTCCTCTCCTGAGGCATGGCAGTGACTGGCTAGAAATTCTGCATGGGTATTCTTAAACAATTTTCACAAAACCCATATGGATTATGATTTCATTTCATTTAAGAAAACCGAAGCTCATCTAAGTGAACTTTAACCAAAGTTACAAAGTAAGCAGTGTTTAGCCCAGTCTGTTTAAAAATCTCTACTCTCTCAATGGTGTCATGCTCTAAGTCCCTTTAGATACAACTAGGCACAATGTCATCTGAAAGAAATTTTGTCTCTGGCTTTAAAAGTTCCCCAAGGGAAACTTTGTCTTGGATAAACTAAGTACAATCTGCAAGAATATAAACTTGGTGGCCCCTTGAAGTCTCTACCAGATGCTTATGATTCTAGAATATAATGGAACCTTCACTTGATGAACTATGGGTCTAAAGCCAGTGAGCTCGGACTTGTGAAGGAAGTTAAAGAGAATGATGCCTCAGTAGCATCTTACTGTCATCATAACTTACAAGCCACTACAAAGTTGTAGAAAATTTTCTGGGTTGTTCCACTGACGTAATAATTACAATAGTCAACGTTTATTGAGTATTTTCTCTCCCAGGCCCTGTTCCCATAACTATTTGATGCAATTGTTATACACCATTTTAGGAATGGGAAAACCGAGGCTCAGAAAAATGAACTAACCATGAGGCATCCAATAAGAAGAGGTCCTGGGAGCACCCAGTGAGATGCTGACCACCCACAAGCCAGAAATCAGAGTCAACGACAGGCATGACTCCAGAGCTCTGGCTCTTTAGGCCAACTCAATCCAGCTCCCTGCCTCCCATTAGTCAAGTCCTCTAAAGTTACAATCTAGTAAGACTTACTCTACAAGTAAAACAGAAACAAGGTAGTATTAGGGAGACATTGAATGTCCTCCGTAGATAACTGCCATGATCCCAAGAAGCACTTATGGTTCTTTCAGAGAAAAACTGATCTGCAGCTGGTGGGCCAACTCTCCCAGAGAGGGCTCTGCTATTATCTCAATGTTGGTGGGGATTTCTATGCTGTAGCCAGCTTTGTCTGAGCAACACTGATCTATGCATTGTCTAATCTGCTATGGGAACAAACTCACAGTAAAAATATCAGAAAAATATTACTATGGACTTTTCATTATAAAGTTATAGTAGCAAATCTGTGAGATAGTCATTTTTTCTCAGGACCAGAAATATTTTTTTCACATTTTATCCAATGTATTATCTATTGAATTTTCTTTTAATCAAAATGAATTCATTGGAGACATATACAAATAGTTTATTCCAAGGGGGAAAAAAACCCCACATTTCAAAATTCATTTTTTACTGAAACCCAATCTTTCCTACTTATATTACTGGCCTATTGATTCTTTGAAACCTAGCACTACTCATTTTTCAACCCCAAATCAGAAAATATTGAGAATCTCTATTATCATAAATTATTATACCTTCCTCTTGAGTTTCTATTTTCCCCCCACCATTCCCATTTCCCATGACAAATGTTTTTATTTTAACTGTCTTAGTTCCATTATTATTCTACTTTGGACAATTTTTTATCCCTGCTTGTCATCTGAAAATGCTTTTAGATATCTCTACCTTTCACATTCTTGCTTTATCAATAGAGAAATTGAAAGATCATAAAAATGTTGCCTTATTCTTTTGTTCCCTGCCAGTCTGAATGATCTGGCTTAGGTCATTTGTGTTTTATCTCTTCATTCATGCTTTATAGCATGGTTGTCTTATAACCAGGAACTTTCCACACTACTTCTATCCCATTACAGAAATTTTAATTAAAAAAGGAAAAGTTCACTTCTTAGTTTTATTGCCTTCAAACTCCACTGTTACATGCTTATGTTTCTCTTTGATTTGCAACACATTATTTTCTCCTGTTCTTTTAGGATTCAATCCTCCTTTCTTTAATCTTAACTTGTATTTTTAATGGTAATCTTTGAAACCTTGGCATAACTCAGAGGGTTACATCACTAATAACAACCATTTGTTAAGATTTTAATACATTCTAAGCTCTGTGGTAAAATCTTATGTGCACAGTAACTTGAGATAAATTTTTTTCTCCATCTTCTATAAAAAGACACTGAAGATAACAGAGGCAATACTACCTTCTCAATGTAACATTAACTAATAATTCATAGAATCTGGATCTAAAGGTAGGCATTTCTGATCTGTGCTCTTAACTACTCTATTTTTGGATACAGTCAACAAATTCTATTATATCATAGATCAAATCAATTTGGGGCTCTATTAGAATACATAATTTGCTTATGGGTAGCCTAGTTTTAAGAATGATATCACAGTGCCCAGGACACCTAAACAAATGAAGCCACAAGATAGTAGCAATGAAATTCCTTCTCCCGGCCAACTAGGCATAAGGGAAAGAGCACTGCATGGCATCTCTTGATTTACATCACTCATAGTACAGTCTAATCAGTCCACATACACTTACTTTCAATGCTTGACCCAGTTTATTGGGATTCCTGCACCTTTAGTGACATCTTGGAATTGACTCCTATAAGACCACGTGACTTCAAACTGGGACACCACTCCTTCTGTGTAACTATTTCCTCCTTTCCTCCTCCCTGGTGACCTCTTTTCATATGTTAATTATTGCTCAATTCCGCCACAGTCTCTATTTGACAGAGAAGATTCTTCCTATTGTATGCCAATTCCTGCCCAGTTCCTTGAGAGATCATCCTCACTTTCACCCGATTAATTTTCACCTGATTAACACTACTCAGAAGTCTTGACAGTATGTAACACATTTTGGAAATTAATGCTGGTTTGGAGATACGAACTTGACTAAGCAGTTTAACTCATTGCATTTGTTATCTTATTAGTTCAAAAGAGAGGTCTCTTACATCCACACATATATATATGCATAGACATACATACATTTCGATTTATATTCATATTTATATAGAGGTATAAACAAATTCATATATAGGTATTGTGTTTACATATGTATATATACACATTAATTTTTCTAAACTATATACATTAGACAAAGACAATTTTGAAAACTTTTTTCTTTAAAGGAGACGGGAACCTCACAATTGTTTCAAATGTAGTAACTGATTGGAAATGAGGCCACTAATATCAATGACAATATCATTGTTGGTAACTGGTGCATTTTCTGAGAAAGAGAAGAAAAATAAGTAAAAGAATGGCCCTGGCTGTGATATGCCACTAAATCTTTCCTAATGGTTTTGGCATAAGTCAATGTTAAATGATGTATGTGCACACAATCAGGAAAATATTTAATGTATTATTAATTAAGATTAATTACAGGAACACATTAACAGCCTTTAGTTCTCATCAATAATATTTATTTCTTAAGTACTCTACTGCAAAGCATAAAAGCATTAGATGATTATCAATAGCATTGACTTTGCACTAATGGACACAGGGCTAGGTCTCTTCACCAAGCTGGTATTAGGTCAGTTTTCTCTGGAGAGAAATACTCATTACTCTTTGCATTGAAGATATCCTTCAGAAGATTTGGCTATCAAGGGGGATTTCCTTTTATAGTGATAGTTCCTTCTATGAAGTAAATAAGACTGTTTAGTCAGTCAATCAATCTAACTACATTTATTGAATATCTAACAGGAAAGAATACAGGCAGTGGAATCCAGCCTATGGCTGTTTCTACTTGCTTTAAATAAAACCAGTAGAGAAGCATTTCCTTGTTTTACTCAAAATGGCAAATCTGGGTCCATTCATAGGATGACTACATCATAGCAACCCACATTACTTTATGGAATAAATATGCTTCTATAAACTGAATCTTAACTTTATTGGGAAAACTTACTCTTTCAAGCAATTTTGGTATGAATCATTAAAATAATGCACACATGAGACTGTGGAACTTGTATAATATAAATGTCACATTCTTTAGGGTTGATTTTTTAAAAATTTTTTTAAATATTGGGATTTAAAAAACTGAACAAATATATTCTTTCTATTCTTTATTGGTGGTATAGTTGTGTTTTTCTGGTTTGTTTAAACTTAAGGTTACAGTTGGGAACAATGTTCATAAAAATATTTATATCTAACAACTGATTGGATTAGAAGAAATAATTTCCAACTCTTACAATTATAGAAATTTGTAGTTTTATCTCATGGAGTTAACATAGAAACAAATTTTAATTAACATATTCTGGAAACCTCATAATGCAACCTCCTTTATTGGTTTTATTCTTTATTGAATAAATACTGCCTGCTTTTTATCCCCAGAGCCCGATATAGATAGACTTGATAAAGGTGCTTGATGAATGGGAAAAAATGAGCAAATAGAGCCATTCAAAAAGAATAAAGCAGTAGAGAAGACTGAGAAACCACCCCAGCTAAGTGGATTCTATTTCTCACGTGCTGAGTAAGGGTTATTGAACTAGATTATCCAGGTATTAAAATGGTAATTATAATTTTGCAGAAAATATAAGTGTATATATATATATATATATATATATATATATATATACACACACACAAATTATTATGCAAAATATAAAAACATACATGCATAGTATAATGATACTTAAGTCTTAAAAGATGGGTTAAAATTTAATTTCTAAAACACAGCATTTAGGTGAGATATAATTTTACTGGGCCCAAAATGGTCTAATGATATTAATTTGCTGTACTTTCTAATTGCTATCACAACATTTTCAGAGTCTTGATAAGAGTCCCTAGAAATAATATGTTCACCCTTTAATCTTCAAGGCCACTCCTCTGTAATCATCAAATTTTGCTGATTTCCCATAGGAGAAGTAATATTGAACAATATGTTAATGTTTTATAAAGTTAGGTTAAATGTGCTCTTGCCAACAAGGAGGTTGCATTATGAGGTTTCCAGAATATGTTAATTAAAAATTGTTTCTATTTTAACTCCATGAGATAAAATTACAAATTTCTATAATTGTAAGAGTTAGAAATTATTTCTTTGTCTCTCAGTGCAATATCACTTGCCTACAAATAAGTATTCTGGGATAATTTGAATTCTATGGGAGAGACAACAGTCTCTCATCTCTACTCAATATAAGATACTTTTCTTTGTATTCCAGTCAGTACATAACCTGTGTGACTTTTGGCTTTTGCAGTCTGTAGGTGAAGGATGATGGATTTTAAATGCTCTTAACATCAAAAAATAATTATTGAAAGGTAAACGATTGAGACTGTTTCATTTTTTAGATACCCCTCCCTTTAGTTAGTTTCATCTGATGACTATGAAGGGATTAAAACTTTTATGCCAACCCACTGAGCAGTACTGAAAGTGATTCCTTTGTAGCTGGGATAAAGCACTTGGGTGATATTTTCAGATGAATAAAGACATTGACTTAAAAACACAATTGCATAAACATGATGTGGAAGGCACAGGTCTGGGGAGTCAATTCAACACTTCTATTTAACTCTAGTCTTTATCTTTTATATTTATTTTAAAAGAGCTTCACATAAAAACTCCCTCCAGACAAAGAATTTGCCCACATTTAAATTTCAGGCTATAGACATAACCATTTCATTTCATCTTGCTGCTCTTTGCTTTTTTTCATATTTTGGAGTGTGCTTTAATTTTCTTTCATTACTATAATGGGTCAGAGTGTGCAGAACAGTGATTGCAGCAAAATTGCATTTTTAAGAAAAGGTTGTGCAATTAGCTGATGGATTGATAGAGATAACTATGGCTGGCAGAATCCTCACTAGGTCCATCACAGAAATCCATAGAATAAATGATCAGGACATTTACCCAAAAAAAGATAAAACAAATGCCATAGACATAATTCAGAGTGCTGCTCTGAGAAGACTGGAGGCAAGCCAAAGTTTGAGAACATCTAAGCCATAACGGGAAGACAGGAATGATGAAAGAGTCGTCTTTCAAACTGGGGTGAGCTGGTAGGACAGGCACACATCTGCCTCACCAAGTCTTTTTTTTTTTTTTTTTAGGATTTTATTTATTCATTTGACAGAGATCACAAGTAGGCAGAGAGGCAGGCAGAGAGAGAGAGAGAGAGAGAGAGGAGGAAGCAGGCTCCCTGCTGAGCAGAGAGCCTGATGTGGGGCTCGATCCCAGCACCCTGGGATCATGACCTGAGCTGAATGAAGACAGAGGCTTTAGCCCACTACGCCACCCAGGTGCCCCGTCTTTTGGGCTTTTGACATAGCTAAGGTATAACAGTGCTAGAGAGAGCTACAAAAATCAAAACTGGATTCAGAAAACTTCAGCAAATTCCAGACATCAGTTACATTGGGTAAGAAAAAAAAATGCAAGTATTAGATTCACTTAAGCCTAGAAAACATCACTGGGTTCAAGTAAATTAGAAATAAAAAAAAAAAAAATTCTTGACGGTTTAAAAAATGCATAATGAAATTCAGTACCTTAAAAACAGACCATGCATTTTATTTGTGACTTAAGTCTGTTATGGTGAAAACTCAATTAATGTGTTTAATATTTTAAAGCCTTTAAGGTTGATCTAAACTAATTATTGAGCCCACATGAAAATAAATATGGAGAAAATGAAAGCTGGAATCTCTTCTTTAATGCAAAAGCTTGTAGGAGATATTTTAGAGGTGATTCCCACATTGCTAAGGATAGCAGTTAACTTCTGCTACAGGACAAACCACCCCACACAGTGTCTAAAACGATAGTCCGTTATTTGGCTCACAACTCTACAGGCCATCAGCTTGGGCTTTTTTCTCTTCTCTTCCAGTTTAAGTTTCATCTTGCATTTGGTCTTCCAATCCATGAGCATGGAACGTTTTTTCTGTTTCTTTGTGTGTTCCTCCATTTCTTTCATGAGTGTTCTATACTTTGCTGAATACAAATCATTTACCTCTTTGATTAGGTTATTCCTAGGTATCTTACGGTTTTTACGCAATTGTAAGTGGGATCCACTCATTAATTTCTCTTTCTTCTGTCCTGCTGTTGGTGTATAGAAATGCAACTGATTTCTGTGCATTGATTTTATATCCTAACACTTTATTGAATTCCTATATGAGTTTTAGCAATTTTGGGGGTGGAGTCTTTTGGATTTTCCACACAGAATATCATGTCATCTGCAAAGAGTGAGAGTTTGACTTCTTTGCCGATTCAGATGCCTTTTATTTCTTTTTGTTGTCTGATTGCTATGGCTAGGACTCCTAGTACTACGTTGAACAACAGTGGTGATAGTGGACATCCTTTCTGTGTTCCTGACCTTAGGAGGGAAGCTCTCAGTTTTTCCTCATTGAGAATGATATTCGCTGTGGGCTTCTTGTAGACGGCTTTTATGATATTGAGATATGTTCCATTTGGGAAGAACTGCTGAACTGATAGGGGCTGGCATGTTTATGATGATTTCAAGTGGGAAGGCTGCGATGAAGTGAAACCTCTCTCCACGTGTCTTAGGTTTCGATAAGCTAGAATTGGCTTGCTCACATGACAAGCCTTCTCTCTTCCAAGACAGAGAAATGAGGTGCACAGTCCTCTTCAGTCCCAGGCTCAGAACTTACCTTATGTCACTTGGGCCACAAAGGCAAATTCTAAGACCAGTCTAGATTCAAGAGGTGGAAAACTGGACTCACGTCTTGATGGGAGGGATGCATCTGTGGCCATTTTCTGAGTACTAGAGTAGAAACTTCTAAGGAGCTTTCTGATTCTTATTGCCTATGTTTATGTAGTAATAATAGAGTGCCATCTTTTTTTCTGTGGCCACCCAGGTCTTTACATATCCTGCCTGCTTACCTTACCCCTGGTCTCCTATTTCTACAGTGATAGCCCAGTCACTGTCAATTCCCTGTGACTGGGCTGAATAGTGGTGGCATTTCTTACTCAGAACTATGAATAAACTAAATCAGGTTTGGCAGTCAAGGAAGAGTTACCTTAAGAAATGGGTCTAATTAGTTTTCTAAAAATAAATCAGGCCTTAGGGGAGTACTAGAAGAGAAACCATTAAGTCCTAGAAAAGCTAGAACTAAAATTCAAGGATTAGAAGTCACTGCCCAAGGTCAAGATGAATAATGTTAATAAAAAGGCTGATTTTCTACATTCAAAGGCTAAGAAATTGAGAGGACATTGCTATTTTACTAATCAATATAGTATAATACTAATCAGTAGCATCTGTTAAGCACCTCATTACATGACAGAAGATGGGCTAAGTAAGCATTTTACATTTAATCTAAAGGCAGTTTTGTGAGGTAGGCACTATTTTTAAGTTAATATTAAATTATATTAAATTTTATAAATCACTTCAATTTTATGCAAGAGGAATCAGGATTAGAGTATACCCTGTATTATAACAAAATGAAAAACCTTACACAGCTAGTAAGTATTAGAACTAAGATTCCAACCCAAGACAGTCTGACTCCTTATATTTTGCTTTGAACAACAGAATTGTATGGTCACCCTAAAGAAGATTACAGCCAAAAGAAATACTAGAGGCCACCTAGTTACATTTCAGAAAGTTTGATAACTTAAGCCGAAACATATCTGCGCAGTCTCAGAATTGGAACTGTAATATAATTTAGGTCACACATACACTGAACTAGAAAGGACTGTTTACAACACACACACACACACACACACACACACACACACACACACGGTGTATAGATACACTGTTCTATCTGTTGACCTACAAATATGCTCATTCACTGATACATCCAGAAGTTTTGACCACATTCTCCTCAATACCATCCTCCCTAAACTTAAATAATCTGACAAAAATAAGTAAGATGCAATTTTAGGTGTTTTAGTCGGAAAAATACACAGGAAACATAGTCTGTTAAAGATCTATCTTCTTTCCCCACCAACTGCTCCACGCTCCAATTACTTTACATAACCTACCCTTCTAAACTATGCACCATGTTTTCATTGCTCTTGCCTTACCGAATTCCCCGCTTTTTCACCAATCCCATCTTCACCCTGCTATCCCAATGCTCCAAATTTCATCTTTATGACCCAACTCAAATGCCGTAACAGCCCTTGGATGGAGTCATCTCACCCTTTCTCCTCTGAGTTCGTGGAGCATTACACTCACACCGCTTGCGTAGGGCTTACATTGCCTGATAGTTATCAGGATCTTACACCCAAAAGTTCCTTGAAAGCAGGAGGTCTGCTTTATGTTTCTTTAAATCCCTGGTGTACAGTGTACTACTTGGTACAAATTATATACTCAATAAAAGATTACTGAATAAACTCATTTATGAGAATAGGCTTTCTTTGGGACATCTAGCCACATGCAGGTACACTGTTGCAAATCTACCGCTCTGTAAATGGACAAGGAATCAGAAGCACAACCCATTGATCAACACTTGCAGTGTTTTTTTTTTTTTTTTTTAAATCCAAAAGTCCACATTCATTTTAGAATGTTTTGTTTTCTGCCAAAGTGGTACCCTATACTGGAATAAAACCCATCTTTTATACTGTCTCTGACACCTTCCTCTCCTGCCTGGGCTTTTCAAACCTCCAAGATCCACCTAGGAAAAGGAGCTGGACAAAGAATTGCCTATTCCCTTAATGATCAGGAACATGAATGTTTAGACAGTTTTTGTGTTGAAGAACAAGCTTGAATAGAGAACCAACGTACTGTACATGGGTTATCATTTTCTTTACATTGTAAGCAACAGCAATAATGAGGACATAAATGTTAATGATTTTTCTCTAACTGAAGCCATCCCGTCAGCACTCTTGCATTCAGAGTAATGATTAAACTACTCTAACATATGTATAGGGGAATATTTGCAAACACCCAATCTAGGAAGAAAAGCAGTCGATGTAATACTGTATAACTCAAAAGATATGATTATCTTTCTTTTTTACAAGATTTATTGCCAAGTTTTTTTTTTCCCAGAGATTTGCTAAAATTCATTAACTACATTTTCCGAGACACAATATGGTCCCTTCGTATGATATTTATATCTATGCTCATTAAATCATAGTATCTTTTGCAATGCTTATTTTTGAGATCAAGAGCTGCATTTTCAGTCAGTGCACCTTAACAGATTGCCTTAGACAGCATTCTATCACATTAGGTTTAAGAAAATAGCCATTCTAACTTACAATCCATTTTACTGGGGAGCAGCAATCTAATTCACATTGATTTTGAATAAACCTTTACATACCCATCTGCTCCATTTTAAGCTGGACTTGTACAAATCAATGCATCAACATGCACTAAGTAATCAATGGGTAAGGAAAATCATTATTTACTGCTCAGTAATTGTGTTTACATTCAAATAAAATATAATAAAATGTGCAAGGCCATTCTGGAGGAAAAACAAGTGACCCATGAATCACAAGCAGATTCCCTTCCTTTGAGTAGGAGATCTGAGGAATTTTACCAGAAAAGTAAGGAGAAAGTCATAAGTTTCAGCATGGCCTAGTTTTAGCCTTCAAGTACCAAGGTAGTCGTCAATATTCTCATGATCTTTCAATCTCAGGAGCCCTTCATTTGGCAGTCCCAGGCACAATGGCTCCCAGCAGTAGTCCTCTTTGCTGGATTACAACAAGCTCCAGTGTAGGTCTGGTCTCTGCCTACCTGCTCACTCTTGGCTCTGAACCCTCACTTTAATTATCCCTCTTGTTTGAACCTGGAGTATATAATAGGTCTCTCTACTGTCTGAATCTGTTCTCCCTAGTGGGGTACAGCTTGGACTCATCCTGCCAGTGTTCTGTCCTCATGACCACCTCTGGCAGGATACCTGGCCTAGTTCCAACTCCATCTGAACTCCCATCTCTGGTGCCACTAGCTACATGATGGCTGCTGTAGGCCCACTGTAAAGGGGTGGGAGGGAGGAGTCAAACAACAGCGATAGAAGCAAATGAAATAGCTTGTTGCTTTGATTCTCCACACTTTAGTAAGGCAGTCCTATGAGCAGCAGGAGTGATGCCTTAGACAGCATCTAACCTAAGCCTAGGTTTCTGCCACATGGCATAACCGAACAGATGGACTGGGATGAAATTGCCCATCAAAATTTGTTTTGTCCTATTTTATTACAGTGATTCAGGCAAGGAATGCAAATTGAAATAAGGAATGGCTGAAAATAGGTTCTGTTTTTAGTGAATTTCAGTGAGGTAAAAAAAAAAAATCATAGTACGATGAATGCAGGTCACACATCTCTTCTAGTGTAGCTTCTTATAGACTAAAAGAGCTGGAGATTGCACTTGGCAAGTATCTAAGTAGTAAAGCTAGATGTATAAAAATTGGAATCACACAAAGGGAATAGACAAGTACCTGTTCAAAGATCCTGCAAATCTGCGAATCAAATCAGCAAATAAAGACATACTTTGAAAAATGGTAAGATGTTAGTCGCAAAAAAGAAAAAAGAAGCAATCAGACAAACAAAACCAGAACAGCCCCCAATTAAGATTCTTTTGTGTGGTATTGTATAAAGTTTCGCATTGTTGGTGCAAGTTATTAAATTGCATGGGAAAGTCAAGGGAAGTGATTTTGAACACAGATACTGTTTTAATATATAAGACACTATAAAATTTAAAGAAAAGTGAACACAGTTTTCTGGTTGCACACAGAACTGGCATAGAATGATGTGCTCTTTCACCAAAGCATCCCACAAAATGTAACCAACTGTGAGTTCACATAATGAAGAGTAGAGAAAAAAACTTCCTTAGGAAATACCAAAATTCACTTAAAATAATCATTTTATGATAAACACAGCAGACTTATCTAAATGAGTGATTCACTAGAAGAAGGAAGAGGGAAGAAATATAACATCCAAGATATGGATCCCTCTTCCATGGTAACAGAACTAACTTGCTGCTTGGAAGAGAAGTCTTCTTGGTTTTAGTGTACCTATTTAGTGCACCATGTCATCTCCATGAGGGCAAAGCAAATAAGATGATTTCAAGAGGTATTCCATTAAGCAATTTTATTAGGCAATATACAAAAATGTTCACATTCTCCAGAAATACTTATAGTTTTAAGGGCATACATAGTCCATGTAAAGCTCAAATACACTCAAAATCTGTGAAGTCAGAACTTCAGTATAGAAGACCAAAGAGCATTAGAGGCAAATAAATGAGGAAAGTTAAAATATTACCAGTTTCATTTTATTTAGTACTCACTTAACCAGTAGTTTATCTTACAAGGCTATAAACATAACAGAGCTGAATCCTGCCATTTTTTTGTCTGCTGCAAGGCATACACCAAAAGATAGATGATATCTATCTAGTCCTACCATTGCACCAGCTGAATGTCAAACATGACTGATATCCATGTGTTAGAGAATGTCCTGATCACCTCTACCAAATCATCTGCTATCCCTGACCAGTACTGGTCAGTTCAAATAACTGCAGATCCGTAACAGGTGCAGAACACGGAAGATCAGAGGATTTGAGTAGCTTGCCCCATGTTATAGAGAATATCAAAGTCGTCTTTTTCCAACTCTTCTCCACCAACACAAAGCCTCATGATTGCCTCCTGCTATGACTAAACTAACTAAGGAATCTGAACATACTGCCCGAGTCTCCACACCTCTATTTCTTTTCAGTCAACCCCAGATTCATAGAAACAGGTCTTGTCAAATATCCATATTTATACAGGATGCACAGGAAACCAAAAGTTTTTTTTCTTAAACAGATACCTGTGTCACTAGTGGAAAACATGATTTCTAGGTGATATGGTAGATGCAAATTTAAATCTTAATAGCTAAATATGTACTTAATGTGCATCAATCTATAATTTCAGAGTTTAAGGCTCAGTTGAATTGTGATGAGATTTGAGATCAACTTAAATAAAAAAATAAATATAGGTCAGGATATGGCAAAAAAATAATAAGCAATGCAAATTAATGACAGGTTTGGGAAATACTGGTCTAAAGCAGACTATATTAATATAGAAAATTGAGGAAAGTGGTTCTTTACCAAAAGCTGTATAAGGTTTCCTAAACAGCATAATTTAGTGTAAGTGATAAAATACCTCACCTAAATATGAAATCAGCTCGAATGCTCCATGATAGTCATCTTATAAGGTTTTTTTTTAAAAAATAATTTATTTCTCATGCATTGCTTTATTGCTATATTGATTTCAAGAACTGATTAAAAAGCACTTTTCCATGGGTCTACGTTTCTCATAACTAAAATCCAATCTAAGCAAATTGAAAACTGGCAATTCCCAGGCTCTTAAGTGAAAACACAGGATTTTAGAGTCTGAATTTAGAAAATCAGAATAATACACTGGAGGCACATTTCTTCAAGGTTTTATTCCAAAGAGTGCTAAGAAAAATCTACTTACTAGCATTTAGATTTAAATTTACTTGATGAATAACGGAGAGCTAACAGAAAGATCTGTAGATACCTTTGTTGAAAATAAAGCAGACAAGACAGGGTTTTAAACCAATTCTGAGAGGCTTTGCTCACAAATAGTAATAAAACGGTGATCAAAGAGAAATCATTAGAAATTGAGTTTAGCAGAAATATAGTGAACAATAGCAGACCCAAATGAAGTCAAATTGAGATGTGTGAAACCATTTTAATTTCAAAGGGAACCTGATGACAAACAAGAAATTTTGGTCTCAGTAAGAACAAACAGCAATTAAAGATATTGGCAGGAAGAAACAGTGCTGAGACTCTGACTCCTACCACTAATGTGGAAACTTAAATCCCCTCTGTTAGACTGGTAGCAAGAGGAAAAATGTGACCTCACAATCCATTATCAAAAATAATTTGATCTTAGAACATAATGTCTAAAGTTATAGAACATTATTAGATAGTTTTACTTGAGGAAAGTTCTTATTTTATGCAGTCTTCTAAATAAAAAGCAGTCCTATAGATGTTTTGAGATTTTATGACTATGTTTCTAAATAAACTCTAGGGTTATCAGCTCAGATATCAGTAATAATGAAAATCGATGCTTCATAATTCTGTAATAAACATTTCTGATATGCATTTTATGTTTGTGTCTCATGTAGATGATTTTTTAAAGCAGAGGCAATGTAATATGTAATATACATTCTTTTTTTTTTTTTTTGTAAGATTTTATTTATATATTTGACAGAGAGAGAGAGAGAGAGAGAGAGAGAGAGAAGGGACACAAGCAAGGGGAGTGGGAGAGGGAGAAGCTGTCTTCCCGCAGAACAGGGAACCCCATGCCAGCTTGATCCCAGGACCCTAGGATCATGACCTGAGCCAAAGGCAGACATTTAACAACTGAGTCACCCAGGTGCCCCTATAATATACATTCTGAGGTATTAGCCACCAACATCTGAAACATGTTACCTCAAGACAAATTTTAAACAATGTCGACCAGAGTTGTGACTCATCTCATTTGGTTTAAGATAAACTACATTTGCCCAAAAAGAAACAATAATCACATTGTCTAAAATAATAGCAGACATCCAGCCTCTCGATGTATGTAGTAGTTAAGAAGGTTTAAAAGATTCGGGGCCCTCCTCAACAGCAGCTATGAAAACACAATGAATACCTATCAGGTGCCAGAATTAAACACATCTCATTCACAACCATGGTTCTCCCACCAGTTTCATGAAGACTACATGGCATCTTCTTCCAGACTCAGCAATGAAAATAAACAACACACTGATAAATTAAGTCCATAGACAACTCCCAGGTATTTTAGGGGTTACCAGAGTATAGAATAAATAAGAAATAGTCCAGATACCCATGAGCATTTCAAGAACGGGCAAATTCATGCAATCAGAAGTCTCATGTATCCATTTCTAAACAGAAATCATGTTACTTTAAACCTCTGAGAAGCTTTACATATTTCATTGCTTTAAATCATGTTTAAATAATTGAAATGCACTTTAATTTTAAATTATGTTTGAATAATTGAAATGTATCTTATTAGGAACTTTTTTTTGCTTTTTTTTTCTTATTAGGAACTTTCAAAGAATCTCTACCCTCTTTGGAAATATTTGAAACACTGCATTTTCTTGAGATGACCAACCCATTAATGATAAAACTCAAGTTAAACATTCATACATGGAGACATTTAAGAAAAACAAAAACTGAGTTGTTATCTTAGAAAGTATTAAAGTGAATACTCTTTTCCAGCCCCTGCTGTGCCTCCCAACAGGGTAAAATAGGCATTTACTTTTTAATAGGTCTATTAGAATAAGAGGACTTATATTACCCAACACAATCTTGAAAAAGAACCAATTTGAAAGACTTATACTATTTCACTACAAGACCTGTAAAGCTATAGTAATCAAGGTAGTATAGTATAGGCAAAAGAACTGACATATAGATAAATGGAACAATAAGAGGAGTCCAGAAATAAACATACACTTAAATAGATACCTGCTTTTCAACAAAGATGCCAAGGCAACACAATAAGGAAATGAAAATATTTTCAAAATTGGTGCTGAAATAACTGTACAGACAAAACGAAATGCTCAAACCCTACCTCACTACACATAAAAAATTAAAAAAAGATAATTATTTAATCTAAGATTGGCCACAGACCTAAATATAAAAGCTAAGCCCATAAAGCTTTTAAAGAAGTAAGCATAGGAAAATGGCTGTGACATGGAGGTAGGCAAAGAAGTCTTAGGACATCATAAATCACCACTAATAAGTTAACATCAAGAGTTTAAAATAAACATCAAATACATTTAAAATAAACATCAAAAGTTTCAAAATTCTGCTCACCAAAAGACACTATTAAAATGAATAATAAGCAAATCACAGAGAGAATACTTGCAAATATATCTGACAAAGGGCTCATACAAAAGATATATGAAGTCCTCCACAAGTCAAGTAATATAAAAAGACAACTCAATTATTAAAAGTTGGAAAGTATTTGTACAGAGATATTTTAAGTAAGGATATTCGAATGGCCAATAAGTGCATGAAAGTTATTCAACATCATTAGTTATCAGGGAAATGAAAATTAAAAAGGAGATACCATCATACATACCCCAGATTGGTAAAAATTAAGAAGACTGATAACATCTAATTTCTATGAAGATGTGGCAACCATCACTTAAATATATTGTTGGTGGGATTATAAAGTAACCTGATTATTTCTCATAAAACTTAAACATGTATCTCTCCTATGTCAGAAGTTCTACCTCTAAATATGTATGGAAATTATATGAATGCAGATTTTCACAAGAATACCTGTTCATAAATGTCCATAGTGCTTTGATTCATAATAGTAAAATGAAACCAAATTGAACAGGGAATACCTAGACATTCATGAATAGGATAATTAATTGGGTAAACAAAGTGTAGCATATTCATATAATGGCATTCTACTTAGTGAAAGAAAAGACCAGTAATGCATGCAATATCAGAGATAAATCTAAAAAAAAAAAAATGCAGAGTCAAAGAGGCCTTACACAAAAGAGTTCATACTATATGATTCCATTAATAAGAAGTTCTAGACCACACATCAGAGTTGCATTGGAACTGCAGCTGCCTTTGGAAGAATGGGACTGACAGGTGAAGGGCAATCTTCTGGAGTGATGGTAATGTATGATATTTTGAATAAAGTCTTGGGTTACACAGTTGTATACATTTGTCAAAGCTCAGAAATATGCACGATATTTATATTTCATTGTATGTTAAGTTTCACCTAAAAAAAAACCCTCCAAACAAATATTGACTATAGCTGTGCTTTTTAAGTATTTAGTGCTGTTTAAGTATTTAAGTATTAAATATTTAATATTAAATATTAAGTATTAAATACTTAAATATTTAGTATTTACATAAAGTATTATATTTAAGTATTCATGGGAAGTGTACTGATGTTGGCAATTTGCTTTAAAATGCATTAAGAATAAAATGGATTAATACGTAAAAGGTTAGGTAGGTGATAAAGGAAGACACAGTAAGATGTTAATAGGAGAATATAGGTGGCTGAGTACACACTTGTTTGTAAAGTTCTGTCAACTTTGCTGTATGTTTAAAATTTTCATAACATTTTTGAGGAAAAGGTTTACTGTCTTACCCATAGAACAATAGCAAGGTCACATTACTGCTAGAACATTAAAAATGTATACATAAGACATTATAGCCCCATGAAACACAATTATTTAGGATGTTTCACCTTAATATGGAGTATATAGAGACAGTGAAATCTTATACATTAAAATTGATTTGATAATGACAGATTAAAAACTTCTGTTTTCTTCACCAAACACCACACTTACCAACAAGATTTTAGAAATCATTTGTATGACATCTTTAAAGGAAGTTTAGAGGCACCGGGTGGTTTCTGCAAACTAAAGGTAGAGCAGTATTTTTGTAGTACATTTCCATGCATCTTTGATAACAACTTCTGTGAAGGGGTGTTCACAGAACAACTATCTTTCTCTTTCATGTTAAAAGCTTTGAGCTTAATTCAAATATAATCAAAATTATTATTTGCATTCTGAGTCTCTCGACGATATTTTTGAGTAGTGCTTATAAATCATTAAAACACTTAACCTCTTTTAAGTGAAGTGCCCAAGGCACAGTTTCATTGATGTATATTATTTTATCTATTTTGAGAAAAATTGATGTTCTAAGGGTAACGAGCTTGTTGATTTCATATAGGAAGATATCTCAATGAATAAAGTTCAAAAACCATTTATTTTCAAGTTCCTTTTTTTCTGTTCCCATTTTTAACAAGTAGACTAGAAATAATCAACCTAAGTGTCCATCAACAGATGAATGAATAAAGATGTCATTGTGTGCATGTCATGAATACATGCACACACACACATATATTACCACACACAATGGAATATTACACAGTCATAAAAAGGACAAGATTGTATCATTTGAGACAACATGGAGACCTAGAGTGTACTGTGCTAAGTGAAATAAGTCAGACTAAGAAAGACAAATACCACATGATTTTATTTACAAGTGAAATCTTAAAAAAATGAGTAAACAAACAAAAAGCAAAATTAAACCTATAAATACAGAGAACAAACTGATGGTTGCCAGAGGGGAAGGAGGTGGGGATTGGGCAGAATGAGTTAAGGGGAGTGGGACATACAGCCTTCCACTTAGGGAATGTATCAATTAAGGGGGTATAAAAGGACAGCATAAGGCATATAGTCAACAATAATCTAATAGCCATGTATGGAGACAAATTGTACTCACTACACTTGTGGTGACCACATTATATATAAACCTACTGAATAACTATGTTGTATACCTGAAACTAGTGTAACATTGTGTGTCAACAATTCTCAAAGAGAAAAAAAATAAACATTTAATGTACATATACTATTCATTATGTAGTACCTGATAAATTATTTTAGGCAATTTATCAATTCAGTTAACAAGATTTATTAAGCAGCTATAATGTGTCAGTCATTGTGCTAAGAGGGATATATTGGATTTATAAGTTTCCACAAAAGGTTACCAGTCTTCTATAGAACACATAACTCAAGAAGCATTAATGGATGTAACACCAGTAAGATGATCAAGGCCACCTTCAAGCATGACCAGGAATTTAGCTGTTTGAGTTCTAGAGAGAAGGAAGAAACTGAGGAGCTTTCATGTTGTGTCAGTTGATGATGTCAAGGCAGCATCTGTCCCATAGAATCCAACCCTTTGTGCCAAAGGAGAAAGCTTAAAGATGACTTCTCTCATTTCAGTGTGGCCAATAGCATAATGTCAGAATGAAGAGTGACATTTACATGTACCTCTGTTGATACATTTCATGAACCAAGACTATTTAATCTAAGAAAAAGAACTCATATGCTACATATTTAGTTAAGTATTAGATTGAATCATAAGAAACTGTTTGCATAGGCCAATAATGCTCAAGTATCAGCAATTTCATATGGTTCAACTAAATGTTATTTTTAAAAAGAAAGTCTCCATTTCTTCATTTGACCAGTTAAAATTCCTCAACTGACTCATTGCATGAATCAAATGAGATGGCAAATTTGAAAATACTTAGTACGCTATAAATATGTCTTTGGCAATACCACTTGCGTTTGGGGAGAGGGAAGATGCGGGGCTGTGTATGGATGGAAGCCTAGGGTGCATGATTCTACTTGTAGGTGAGTGGGGACTAAAGGTTAAAGTTGTTTGTAAATTCAAAACCAGCCCACAGAAGATGGGAATCACACATTGGTTATTAAATCCCAACTAAGTCTAATTTTTGCCTGGGAAGGATTGATGGCAAAGATCCAGATAAGAAGAAAATCAGTATCATAGAAACAAATGGGAAGTCCTAGGCATGGAAACACCAGCATGCAAGTAGAAGAATCCAGACATGAAGGAGCTGGACTCCAAAAGAAAAAATTGGCCTGGAGAGACAGGGTTAAGAATTTTAACAAGACAGGTTTACTGAATGCTAACTATATAGGAGGCATTATGCTAACGCCCTCTATATCCATTATTTAGTTTGAACTGGCCAGAAGCCCAATGAGAAATACATTATATACCTATTATTCAGATGGAAAAATGAAGCTTAAAGAGTTTAAGTCACTTGACAAAAGTCATACAACTAGTATATGGCTGAGTTGACCTTTGAAATGGGACCGCAGTAGTGCAAAACTCATGATCATTCCATAATTTTCTAAAAGAAAATTACCCAGTCATCAGAGAAACAGGCCAGTTTTCCATTCCTGAGTAATTGACAATCAAAGTTAGACTCAGGTTGCCAGGGTACCAAAAGAACGAGATTAATAAGATACTACTACTAAGACCAACTGAACGCTCCTCAGAGAAGATCTCCCAGTTAGACTCTGTACTGGACTTGCCAAGTTCTCAGAATGCTAGAAGAGGCTAACTAAATAAACTTTCATAGGTAGAGCTGGAGGAGATCAAGTGAAGTCAGTGACAATTCCTATACTAGTAGGTACACCAAAGGAACTTTGATAAGATTGGGAATCATTTCTTACAATGGTGGCCATGGAAAGGAAAGGGAGATGAATTGTTGGCAAGGTTATGAGCCACCAAGTCAGACTGACTCGGATTAAATTCAAGCTTTGCACCACCACTTCCTACAGTACAGACTTTAGGAAGTTATTTTACCTCAAATTTGCCTCAAATTTCTCATTTGTAAACTGAGAAAAATAAAAGGACCTACCTCGTGGGTTATAAGTCTTAAATGAGATAACGCATGGACAACACTTAGAACTATGTCTAATAATGATGAGGAAGTCGTAAAGAGTAGCATTTGTTGATTGGAAGGGCATGCATTTTACTTTTCAGAAGATGTTAAAAAGTAAATACCTGTTTCATCTACCTGAGAATCAAAGCCAAGTTTTAGGGAGGGAGAAACTGGCCCATAAGAGGAGCAGGTTGTATAGTGCTGTAGAAGGCCAAGTGCAATGGCAGGTTTGTGGTTTAGTTTCTTAGTTATCAGAGTATAGGCAAGGCAGGTTGACCTTTAAAAATGGGGTTAAGGCAAAAAAAAAAAAATATGGGGTTAAGGCAAGTACAGTGATACTGGGTGAATCCCTATTACCCCTCGGGCTTCACTTTGTTAATTTATTAAAAGGGGTAGTGTTATTTAGTTCATGGCCTGTTACAGGGATCGCAACCAATTAAAACTGTATGACTATACTCCCTAAAGGGGAGCGGTATGGAAACTAGCTTTGTATTATTATCAAACAGCACTGAAAAAGTATTAAAAAATGTTCCTCACAGAACTGAAATGTAGAAAAAAAATTGTATGAAATAAATAGACTTTCTGAGAGATGGTGCATTTAGTAAATTGTTTGTCTCAAAGAAAAACAAGCTCTATGTGAAGCTTTTATAATCTATGGTTGATTAATATATGTATCATACTTTTTCCTTTTTATATGCTTATATAGAACTACTTGCTTTATTGATCAAAACAGTTAGAACCTATATTTTTCCTTGTGATAGAGATGCATGGATCAATACAATCTTATAAGAGATTTATTTGTGTACTAGTGACTGAGTGATCTCATAAAATAGAGCTCTGGACTTTATTGAATTATTTTTTCAAATCAGCTCTAAAAGTTCACAACTGCAAACTTCCACAACATGCAAGAATATTATAATAATAACAGGTTTTCAAACACACATTTCCTCAGGTTTATTTAATCTGAGAATTTTCAAAGTAATGAAATCATGTTTATGACACCATTTCCGAAAGAAATTCCATGGCCTTGCCATTAATACTTAATTAATACATTAAAACCATGCTAAGTCATTGCTGTCCTTCAATGCCTCCCTATGTTCTTCATGATAGAGACCAGAGCTATAGATGCAGCATACATAAACATACACGAAAAGATAAACTTACCTTTTCAGCTTCAAATCCGCATCCCTACCTTCCCCACCTCTAGCTCCAACCCCACTCCCATATTCATAGCTTAATCTTCAATAATAAGCTATTTACTGTTCTCTAACAATCCAGATCCACACACACACACACACACTCTTCCTCTGTCATATTCTTCTTCAAGTGGAACTACTAGTTTCTACTGGGCATTTAAGATAGGATTCAAGTGTGAGATTCTCTGGTAAGCCTTTGTCTGGTCCCCACCCCCCTGTGCTCCCTGCTATATAATACTCTTCTCTGCTTGTCTACACACGTCTCCTAACTTGAATACAAATACATGAAGGCTACTGTACCTTTTAAGTCCATATTTCTAGAAGCAGTAGGGCTAGTAGGGATCCCATGAATATTTTTTGAATGAAGTGAACAGATAAAAATCACCTTTACTATTGACTCTGAATTAATGCTTTACAATACAGTTGCTTCTGCTTTATTCTCTTGTCCTTGAATCCCATATACTCATATACTCTGAATCTCTCTTGCTCTTAGCAACACCTAGGAGAATGGACATCTGCTTTTGATCTGTACCCATTTTAATAAGCAGAGCCCTCATACTTCCAGCAGACATGACTGATAGAGTCCCTCTGCACCTCACCCAGCATTGCCATGCTCTGCAATCATGAGAAGGACTCAAAGTTACTTAACACCGGATTCACTTTACATGGACTGAGGGCTTAGATGGCCACCTCTTATCCGTGTCCACAGACATAGGAATTGAACATCTCCCTAACTGTAGCTTTTGGATATGCCCATTTTCCTCCCTCTTGGCTTTTTTCTTTGCATCTGTGTCACCCTAGGGTTTGGATTTATATCAGTTCCCTGACCTTTCCCAATATGAATGACTACATGGTAAATTAAGCCATGGTGAGCCGCATCTTAAAGACTGGCTTGGGATAGCTTTAATTCTGGATCTAACAGCAGTGTGGTTTGTGAATAACTTGATTTAATGTGAGGAAGATTTTGGTTTCTTCTACCTTCTAAGGGAAATATTTATAATTGAAAACATTTATCATGTTCATCTATACTTTGGTTAAGGAAAAACCTGCATGTCAGTCCCTTTTGTTAAAACTTCTTTAAACTGTTTCACATGGTACTCAGATTAACCTTGCAATGTTTCCATAAGCAAGATACGATGGTTGTATTTTATCCACATGTCATGGACAGGAAGCTATAACAGGGTAAACTCACTGACTCATTCCCTCATTCGTGTGCCTGATTATTAATGATAATTAAATGGAGATCCTTTGATCCCTACTTTATGGTTCTCTCCTTGGATTATACAAACCTGTTTACTGATGACTGCCCATGTGAACATTGTTGGTTCTCTCTAAAATTGCATTTGATTAGTAGAACAAGTATGAATTATGGTATTTTCAAATATTATGGTAATTTGAAATACTCTGATATTTAAAGTATTATAATAAATCAGCAACAGAGGTGATCCTGAAATCACAGTATTCATTTCTAAAAATCTTGTGAAAAACAGAGAAAGGCAGAATTATTAGAAGGAATTTACTAGGCTTTTCATTTCCATGACCCTTTAGAAAGTTCTGGAAAGGCTCTGTTTGATTCTGACTATACCCTTTCATCCATAATGCTCACCTCTGAATAATGTGCAGACTCCAGAGAGCCACATATTCAAGTGCATTTCCAGGACCTTGCCGAATAAAAGTGTCAAGGACTGCTTTGTGAAGGCTTTCCTACTGTCTGGTATAAAATGGTATTGGGACTTCCTCAAATAGATGCCCCTGCTGGGACACACAGTTGGAAAGCAACTCACAGCACATCAGAGACAGGCCAGGCCCAAACATGAAATAGACTCTGTGGCTTTGTTATGAATATGGCAGACTTCAGGGTCAACACTCCTATCAGGAGGGAATGCACACTGTTTTTCAAAGAAGCTCTAGTACATGCTAGGCAACCTCACTTGTGTGGGTGTTTCTTCTCTCTGAACTCTCAATTCTGAATAACAGAAAGTACACTTAAACAAGGAAACCAAATTTTTAACGCCGTGAAACTATGAAGCACTACTGACACTATTAAATTGGCAGTGAATATATTAAGTGCCTAATCAAGCCAATGTGCTAAAACAACAACAGCAACAATTTGGGCAGCAATTCATTCCACTCTGAAACCACTGGGAGATCATTTAAAGTATGAGACAGGATAGAGTAAATTTGAAACAGGACTCTAGAGGTGAAGGGCTAACCAAAATTATAAATACTTACTACTTGGTAATTATGTCACCTTGAGCTTCTGTGTTCCTATCTTTAAAACAGGGATGTGATACAACTCTATAGTATCATGATCAATACCAAATTAAGATAAAGCATGACAAGTCTTGAGCAGGGCACCTGCTTCCCAGGAAGGCTCAGTAATTGTTAGCCATTTCTGAATCATCGTTAACATGAATGTACCTGATAAAAAGAAAAGTCCTGGTAAGGTTAAGTGGTCTTAGAAATATTCTGGGAGGGAAACATGGACTAAAGCAGCTGCATATGGATCAGAAGCCAGGTCCACTGATGTCTAGGTATATGATTTTAGCATCTAGCCTCTCAGAGCCTTTGTGGCTTCCTCTGTGATTAAGAGTAATACCTATTTCTGAAAGTTGTAGTTAACATGAAATAAGCTCACATATGCCCCAAGTATCTACTGTAGTACTTGGCTAGTCGCTTTGGACTTTATGGGAAATCCATGGCTATAATCACAGTCCATCATTTTAGTTGCGCAGAATCAAAAAGACTAAAAGTTTCTTTCATGACTCTTGTTTGACACTATGACCTCTTTTCTGACAACACCACTTTGTAAATGTATTAGCTTCAATATTATGAGCAAAGACAGAGGTAAGAACAAACAAAATATATAAGCAATTGATGGTTAGAGAACAAATTTGACAATAATTGGCGAAACCACTAGTGGAAGAAAGATTTACAAAGTTCAGAACAGATAGAAAAAAGTTACAAGGAACAATAAATGCAGGTCTGAGTCCATAAGTATTTAAAAAGTCATGCCCTCAAAGTACATTATCAAAATAGGGAAAAAAATTTGGAATAAAATGTTATGTTTATAACAGATATGAGAAATCAAGGGTTATTTCTTTCATATAGTATATGCTCCCATGAACTGATAATATACTGAGACTCTGATAAGTAAATGGGCAAAATCAAAATAGACTTTACAAAAGAAGACATACAGCTATTAAATAAACATAAAATAAAATATCCAGAATTTTTCTTAATCCAAGCATGTAAACTAAAATACTGAGACAGGATTAATCTCTTATTTTAAAATTTGATGAATAGTCAATAAAAAGTCATGATGTCTAATAAACTCTAATGTTCAAACATTAAATTTCCCTTACCTTTCAAATGATATTTTATTCCTAAAATAATTTTTACATAAAATAACTGGATACTAGATGAACAGGTTTGGAGTAGTTGGCAGAAATTTCACACCAGAATGAGACGTATGGAACCTACAGTTCATTGTTATTTACAACAACTACATATTAAATCTTTTTCTGAGAGTATTTCTGGAAACTCAGTTACCATGTGTATATGATCAGAGTCTAAGAGAAAATACATACATCAGGCAGTAAATGCAGGCAGTGTTATATTTAAAAATGGAAAATATAATGTCTGCTGTAAATATGTGCTATTGAGGGTGAAACTTCAGAAATGGGAAGGGGTAAGTCTATCAAAGAAAGAATGGACAACTGACAAAGTAATTATAATTTTTGACATTCCCCTAACATTTGTTTTTGTAAAGTGCTGTCATACATGTCTTCTCATCTGAGCCCTTCAATGAGTCTGTAAGATATATATTACTGTGCTGTTGCAGATGGGGATACAGAGACTGAAAGAAGTTAGATGACTTCCTTCTTCAAATACCAAGGCCAAAAAGACTTCAGCAGGGCTTGACTCAGTCTCTTGACTATTTTTCTACTTCCCACTCTGCCAGCCTGGATGGAATAAGTATTAATATATGAGCTTCACTGAGAAAGAACAAACAGGCTCTCGTGGAGATTTTGGACAGAGAACGAGGTGCACAGGGAGAGGATGAGCACATACAAAGGCAGTTTTCTTAAGTTTTTACTGTTTTAAGAACAATGGATAAAAGGTTCTGCTGATTCCTGGAGTAACTGCCAGGAAGGCCAGAGATGGAAACTTCAACTTGAAAGTCTTTTGAACGAAGAAGGGAATTTGCATCTGAGGCTCTGTTAATAGTTACCAGCTCTGAGGATCTCCACCCAGAGTCAACGGCGATCCCAGCGGCGAGAGAACTTCCATTATTACTGGGAGTTTATGCCACTACTGCATTCCTCACCAGGTCTCAAAAGTGATTTCATTTTAGGGCTTTGCTTTGGGTCAGGCATTACTCTCTGTACTTTGGAGCTGTGCTATCCACATTATTTAAGATAAAATGTGAAAGGCAGTTCCTTAATCATTCTAGGTACTTTTCAAGTGCTCAATAGGCAATACAGCTATAGTTACTTTTTGAACAGTGTAAAACTGTCGAACATGTTTAATCTTGCAGAATATTCTACCGAGTAACAGGTTTCCTAGAACCTGGCTACTTCTTTGTGAGGGGAAAACTCTCAACTCTGGGAACATGGGAAGTTGAACAATTCGGTGAGGTTGAATTCTTTCCCTGAGGTTGTTCTTGATCTCAGAGGACCATTTGTCTCATGCTCCAGGTGTTCGGGGATTTTTTTTTTTTTTTAAGGTTTATGTATTTCAGAGAGAAAAAGAGAGAGAGTGAAAGAGACAGAGAGGGAGGAAGGGGGAGGGGCAGAGGGAGAGTATCTGGAAGCGGACTCCTTGCTGAGCATGGAGCATGAGATAGGGCCCCATCTCATGACCCATAAGATCATGACTTGAGCCAAAACCAAGAGTCAGACACAATCGACTGAGCCATCCAGGTACCTCATGGGACTCTTTATGTACTTTCCATTTACTAAGGTCTTGGGAAAGAGTAACAAAGGCTAGAAGAAATTACTTCAATCAATAGCATTGTTAGGAGTCAAGTGATCAGTGATTGTATACTTATCTAAGGTTTCTTTGATCTCAGGAGATAGTTGTTCATGGAAAAGTTGTTCATGGAAAATCCTAATCTTCTTGACCTCATTCCCCAAATAGCAAACCTTCAAGCATTTCCAATTTGAAGCAAAGTTGTACAGTATATGGAGTTTGTTTTTAGCAATAACCCCATCCTGTTCTGAGCCTATCTTTCCCTACTTTTAACCACAGTATGCTTGGAGCCTTTAACACATCTTCTCATGGTCCTGGCACCCATTACCTGATCCCAGGTAACTTCTCAAGCTCAAAATTTATCCTGCTTCCTTTATCCCTCCATCTGTTGTCAAAATATACCTTTCTATAATTCTCTCCAGCTTATTGTATTATTTAATTTTTGTCTGTGTAATTAATGACTAATGCTGATGGCATAAAGAGAATGCACTAGAAATAAGAGTACTTGGATTTCATGTGTGGGTGCTAGTTTTGCAAGACTGTATCCTTGAAAGAGAATGAAAAATACTAAGACAACCTGGATTTAGTTCTGCCTCTGCCATTTCTTAATTGTGTAGCTACAGGCATAGTATTCAACTATCCAACTATCTTGAGCTGGATTCTTCATATGAAGAATGAGGACAGTAATACCTACAACACATGGCTTTTGCAAAGATTAAATGGGATAATGGATCTGGATATAAATCCATTCTAACAATTTTCCCCCATGATGTCAAGTTAATATCTTTGCCGGGTTTATTTTATTCCTTTGTGAAAGCATTGATGTCAGCTCAAGGGCTGTTTTCTGCAGAAAAATTCAGATGTCCTTTAACACTGTCAGAATGTTATTTGTTAGTCTGAAGATAAAAGGATGACAGTAACAGCAACATAATGGCATGTTAAAAGTCTTTGTCAGGCCAGACAACAAACAGGAACTTCTATTTGTGCGCTGTGTTGTAGGAGTTAATTTGCTTTAAGTTTTGTAAATTTACACCATGTAATTATGCAATTTGCAAACAAAGTCTTTTGTGCTTTAAAAGCAGAAGATTTTAGAACTGAGGTTAATGTCACTGCCTAATAGAGGATTTGTAAAGATCACAGAGACAGGATGCATAAAACCCTTCTTTAGAAATAGTCTATCAAGTCATGGGTCATAAGACTTACAAAGGGGAGAGAAAATAGTGTATATTTGGAGCCATATTCCTATTTCCAAGCCATTGAGGTGCCACTCAAAAACAATGAAGTATTCTTTCTATAAATAGTAAGTGACAGAATCATGTCTTCTCAAAATGCAAAATGTTCTTCTCAGGGGTTCTATCAGGCCCAGTAAAGCAGTAACAGCACTACCTTCCCAAGTTCGAATAGCTCATATTTTTAAAAAGCATGTTTTCAGAATTATCTTATTTAATGCAGCCAAAAATCTCTGATGCTCTTTTTCTAATCATACCAATAATTGTGACTGAACTGGTTCCACTGCACACAGCACTGTATCCATGATTTGGGATAGCATATTCAAGATGACCTACAACTTCCAGGATCTCATCATATGTAAGGCTCATTCAAGTCAGAATACCCTTTGACAGATGCAACAAAAGGCACATTGGGGAAGGCCATGACTGTACTTTGTTGACTGATTTTTTTTTTTTTGACATAAATTTTAGAGGCTAGGCATAAAGACCAAAGTATTTTTTTTAAGGATTTTATTTATTTATTCGACAGAGATCACAAGTAGGCAGAGAGGCAGGAAGAGAGAGAGGAGGAAGCAGGCTCCCTGCTGAGCAGAGAGCCCGATGTGGGGCTCAATCCCAGAACCCTGGAACCACGACCCAAGCCGAAGGCAGAGGCTTTAACCCACTGAACCACCCAGGTGCCCCAAGAGCAAAGTATTTTTTAATAAAAATTAAAATAGCTCTAGTATTCTAGTGTTCAGGTCTATGAAATCACACCTTTTTGTATCTCCTTTATAGTAAAGTTGCCTCTTATCTGACCACTGGTTTGAAAATTTCTTCGAGTCAAGGAAGGTGTCATTTATCATTTTATCTCCAGATTCAGAGTAAATACATACAATTCTAAAGTGGGTAATAGTCTTTAATATTGTTTTTTTTTTTTTTTTTAAGATTTTATTATTTATGTAAGAGAGAGCGCACAAGTAGGCAGAAAGGCAGGCAGAGAGAGAGAGGGGGAAGCAGGATCCCTGCTGAGCAGAGAGCCCGATGCAGGGCTCGATCCCAGGACCCCAGGACCATGACCCCAGCTGAAGGCAGAGGCTTTAACCCACTAAGCTACCCAGGTGCCCCTAATATTGTATTTCTAAAAATGCATTTTTTTGCCTTTCTCTTAACTTTGTTTTTTTTGGTTTTTTTTTGTTTTGTTTTGTTTTTGTTTTTAAAGATTTTATTGATTTGTCAGAGAGAGAGAGAGAGAGAGAGAGAGCGAGCACAGGCAGACAGAATGGCAGGCAGAGTCAGAGGGAGAAGCAGGCTCCCTGCTGAGCAAGGAGCCCGATGTGGGACTCGATCTCGATCCCAGGACGCTGGGATCATGACCTGAGCCGAAGGCAGCTGCTTAACCAACTGAGCCACCCAGGTGTCCCGGCTTTCTCTTAACTTTGAATATTCTCCAAATCTCTGGTGTCTTCTTTGAGAGGACCTGCTGGAGCTGCATATAGTACGTCAGGTGCTAATACCCCATATATGCAGTTCCACGTGTTAGACCTGTGGTAGAGTAAAAGAAATCCCAGACTTAAAACTGACTTTGTATTCTGATATCCTTGTTGATCTCTCTGACCCTCAACTTTCTTGTCTGTAAAATGGGGGTACCAAAGTCATACTGATGTGGGACACAGAGGCAGAAAATAATTAAATTTCCTTACCTACTGACAAGCCCTTAAAACAGGCAGAGTGACCTCCACCTTAAGGCTTTGCTAAGGGCAAAGGATAATCCTAGCTTGACCAACCCCGTACCCCCAATCAGGATCCTGTAAGTCTAATTCAACAATTCCTTTAGGAAACTTTATCTCTAAAACCTCCAAGATAGTGTGGACAACCATTCCCAAGCATATGGCCCACTAATATACATCTAAAGGGTCTCACAAGAAGGTTTTATTACTGGTAATGAATAACCTTTTCCCTAGACAATAGCTAGCCTCTCAATGTCCTAGAATCCTTGCTTCCAAAATTCCTTAGAGACTTACGCCATCCCTGACCCCCTCCCAACTTATAAGTATATAAAAGACCACTCCTCACATTCCCGGGGCAGCATCTCTTCCTGCCCCTGGGTCCTATCCCCGTGCTTTAATAAACCACCATTTTGCACCAAAGATGTCTCAAGAATTCTTTCTTGGTCATCGGCTCTGGACCTCACCCCACCAAACCTCACCTATGTTCTAGAACTTCATCAATACCAAATGTGAAAAATTTACAAAGCACTTGCAACACAGCAGATGCTCAAGATATGGTAAAGGTTCAGCAAGCATAATGGGGGCAAATTAAATGCATGTTCCATAAAAATAAAACAAAAAAAGTTTTAAATAGCTTTAAAATTAAAAATCCCAAATATCTTACACACACACACACTCTTAATTATATAATGCACTTTACATACATATAACTGTAGAGAATTGTATAAACCAGGAGTTGTCATATTTTTCTGGAAAGAGCCAACAGTAAATATTTTAGGTTTTGTGGGACATATGGTCTCTGTTGCAATATTCAGCTCTGCCACTATAGCACTAAAGCAGCCCTAAATAATACATCAACAAATGAGCATGGCTATGTTGTAATAAAACTTTATTTATGGATACTGAAATATGAATTCCATAGAATTTTCATGTCATAAAATATTATTCTTTTGATTTTTTTCCCCCAGTCATTTAGAAATGAAAAAACATTCTTAGCTCACAGGCCATAAAAACAAACAAGAAACTAAACAACAACAACAAAAAAGCCAGCAGGCTCGATTTGTCCCATGGCCATAGTTTGCCAACTTCGGGTATAAACCAAGCCATGTACACTGAATTTGTGAGTGATTTAGGAAATTTTCAAGATTATGTTTACTATATAGTTTTTCTCCCTTATGTGCTAACTTAATAACTCAACCATCTTTTAGAGGTGAATAATGGTTATTATTAGTGTCTCTGGACTGCATTTGTACTCAACCCTTATTAGATCTCATTTTCTCTATACCTACTCTCTTGGTGAACTCATCCAGTGTTCTGACCTGAAAATCATCTGCACATTGATGATCCCCAAATTTATAGGTATCTTTAGCCTGAACTTTTTCCTGAACCCTAGATTCATATTTCAAAACCCTCTTCAATATTTCCACCTGGATGTCTGAAGTTGATCTCAAACTTAATGCACCCAAAATTAAACTCATGATCTTCCTTCTAAAATTGTTTCTCTCATACCCTTTCTGGCCTAATTCATGGAAACTCCTCTTTCTATTTGTACAGGCCCCAAACTGAGTCATCCTGATTCTTTTCTTTCCCTTACAATACATATTCAGTGTACCTGCAAATCCTCTTGGCTCTATCTTCAAAATATATTTGAAATACAATCATTTCATGTCATCTCACATTACCATTATTATTATCTATCACTTGAAATATTGCAATAGGCCCCCAATTGGTCCCACTATCCAATACCACCCCCTAACCCTCAACTCTCTACATTCTATTCCCAATACAAAGTTCAGAGTAATCTGTTCCAGTCTAAGTTAGATCATGTCACCCCTGTGGTCAAAACTTCTAAAATGGTTTGGTTTCACTCAGAGAAAATGCTAGAGTCCTTGCCTTATCCTATACAATTCACTCACAGTCCCTATTTCCTCTCTTCCCCCCGGCTCCAACTTGCTGACTTCATCTTCCCCAGCTCTTATACTTACTTGCCGCAGCCCCACCAGTCTCCTTGCTGTACTTTAAGCAAGACAGTCACACCTTTGTCTGCAATACTGTACCTGATGCTTGTAATGTAGGTTTTCATTCAAATCTTACTTTCTCAATGAGATATTCCTGTTACTGATTGATTTCATCCAATATCCCACATCTTCAATCTCCACTTTGTTGCTTTATTTTTCTCCATCACATTGTTACTACTTCACATATATTGCATAATTTAACTACTTACACCAATCTCTTAGAATGCAGTCTTTATGAGGTCAGTGATGCTCATCTGCTTCTTTTTCATGGCGGTTCTCCCTACTAAAACAGAATGGTACCTGGCATAGTGGGGCTCAAAAATGCAGTTATGGAATAGCTGGACATTTTAGTGCTGGAATTGTGGTAGGTCCCCCCACCCCTTCTGTGCATGCCTGTAATTCCTATTTAACAAGTAGAACAAAGTTCAGATCAGGAGATATGAATGTTGGGCTTTAGCCTTGGATAGGTCACTTTATATCCGTGTGAACTTGGGTAAGTTCAAAAGTGTGTCACCTGAATTTTTATCTGTATGACTAAAACAAGATAAGATGATATATTTTACATATGTGTGTTTGTGTGCATACATGTATCTTTGTGTGTAAAGTATATATACATGTAAAATAAAGTAAAATGATACTCTGTGACTGCCTCATATGGATTATTTTGAGGATAAAATATAGTAAATGTTTTTGAAAGTATTTTTGAACTATTAAATGCTATTAAACATGAGATCATTATAAAGAGGTTATTATATTTATTTCTACTAATCATTTTAGGATAAGCAATAGACCCAATTATATTCACATATTTATTTCTGTTTCATGGATGCTATAATCTGAATTTAATGGACTCATTTTGAATCTAAATTCAGTTTGATGGTATATTGATTTTTTTTCTCCAGCTATGGAAGAAGAAAAGAAAGAGAAGTCTTGAAAAAAATTCAATTTTACCATCAACATCAATACGGTATATTGGGTGACACAAGGAACAATAAAAAAGAAATGAATTGGAAAGCCATTTTATTAAGTTGAAATCATTAATGAAACAATGCCAAATAGCATTAAAGGCCAAATAATTTTCATGTGCTGCATTTAAAGAATTTATGTGTCTTACATCAAAGAAGAAGGCTGAGAAGGAATGAAGGGGTTCACGGTTGATTAGTGGAGTTGCAAATAGAAGATGGGGGATGAGGGAAACTTGGTCTCCTAACAAGTTAGACAGTTGGGACAATGGAAATAAATCTGCTAAGAGATGGACAATGGGAATAACACACGCTGGCTGGTTTAAGTCTCAACAAGTTCTATTACTTAAAGCCACGTACAATATTCCAGTGCTTTCCACATCTATCATTTGAAGACAGAAATGGGAGCTCGTTTTAAAATCAGTTTGTATAATAATCGCCTGATGTACCTGCAAAATATTCTTGTGATAAACATGAAATATATGTTTACAAGGCATCTATTGCAACTGAAAGTATATTTTATCTAACAATAAACCTCCAGGAGATTAAACATAAAAATTCCTTCCAACCATTGGGAAATAAGTCATCAATCTGAGAAACTCTGGTGTACACATAGAAAGAAGGCTCAGGTCCTAAAATTTGACTCTCAACAAACTTTTACCACTAATAAGTGCTCAAATCATTCCTTGGCAATCAGAACCTAAGTCAGTGATTGGCAAAAAAAAAAAAAAAAAAAAAAGAAAAGAAAAAAAAGTCCTTGGTAAAATCTAATCATTTAAAATCCATTGTCACTAAAGTGTATATTTATTTCTCTATATGAACTGGACACAGTTCAAAGCTAAAATTCTACCCATGTCCTCAGCAAATTTTAATTCTTATTTTCACTATCTATAGTCAAATATGTCTGTGTAAGAATTAAAGAGACCCTGCAATTTCATTCCAAATAGTGAGATATTTCAAACATCCCATTTGGCCAACACACTTCTTGACTTACAAAGGGAGTGTGGTAAGTACTGAACTCTACCAGCACGTTTTCATGCTAGCTTAAAATATGTTTATTATTTTATAGAGTCACTACAAAAAAAAAAAAAAAGCTTGCTAATTATCCAAAGTTCCTTTGAATTATGACAAAATTATACAATACTATTATCTCTGTTAAAGAGTAAGGCAAGCCTGAAAGCCTAAACAAACTATCATATACAGAATACACAGAAGATAATGAAATAATGATAGATATACCATCTGCATATTAAATACTCTTTGATTTTGAAACGTTTTGTGTTAATATAAACTATGAGAAAGCTACATTAGTATGATGCATTTGAAAATTAGGTTCAGGAGTGTAAGTTAAGTGAAAGCAGATCTGTGCCTGATTTTTGCCTGACTGAATGCTTAGCCTGTGGTAGGCGCTCAGAAAACATCTGCCTAATAAATGACTAATTTTCACAACCACGTTATCTTTGGCCCGATTCCCTTCGTCGTCTCATGCAGTACGCATTTCCACTCATTCATTAAGAGCATCATATGTAAGAACCAATTTCTATTAACTATGTCTTTTATTTTCTGTATTTTGATGCTTTAATGTCTGGCACCTTGCTGACCCTAAGTGGACTAATCCCTCCAGAATTAGTTTATTTCTGGAGGTAGCAAACAACCTACTAGGCAGCATGCCTTTCAAGTGTAAACCAACAGATAAAAAGCTCACACCGCCAGGAACTCTCCTATAGGACCCTCAGACTATATTATATGGTTCTGCAGGGGCCAAATACCCACTTACCCTACTCACCCAGGACAGGGTACCAGTTAACAAGGGACAGTCCCTGTATACTAGAGCCTGCTGAAAACATTAAAATAGGCAATCCTAGGACTGCTCACCTGCCTTGCCTATTATGTCCCATGAAAACCACAATTAGAAGGTCTTAGATACACAGCCTCATCCATTCCCTCTGCCTCCGACTGACCCCTCCATGTTGTGCCTGTTTCCAGGGATCTGTGAGTACAACAAACTTCTTCCTTTATGACAGTCACTTCCATGCCCACATGTTTTATCACACCTGATTAAAACAAACTGCTATTAGAAAATGTTTCCATTCAAACTGTGGGCAAATGAAACATAAACTCCACATTTGAGAAAAGAAAATGATCTCATATGAAAATAATGAGAGACTCCTCACCTATGAAGTTAGCAAAGATTTTTAAATTGGTCATTCCTAGTGTAATTTTGTGCTTACTACTCTGGTAAGACATTTTGGTAACACTTAAATCAATATTGCAAAAATTAACTTTCACAGGAAAAAAAAACAACAAAACCTAGCCACAATGCCTAATAAAATAGAACAATGTTAATAATATATATTAATCTAGAACACTTACTGTATCTTCTGTGAAAATGTGTATTATTCAAAGAAAAATATAAAAAATATAATTCTACATCTGTAACAAAATGCGTATTTGCTTATTCACATAACAAAGGCTGGAAGGCTAAACAGTGCAATGCTGAATGAGTATCCTTTGTAGTGACTTCATGGGTGTTTTAAATATTTTTATATAAACATTTTAAATATAAAAAAAGAGAGATTAAATTATGTACCTGTAAGTCTAGGTATAACAAAGGCAAACAGTTTACCGTATTAACTTCAGATATCTTTTTTAAAAAATAAACCATTACAAACACAGCTAAAAGCCCCACCTAACCCTCTTCCTTATGTTCCTCCTCATAATTTACTTATAAAGCAATTATCTTCCATATCTATGTATTTTTAAGGTTTTTACAGTAAATACATATTACTTTGGAATGAGGAAACCCATATTAAATTTTTTTGGTGTGGTACTGTAACGTCTCTTCACACTGAACTAATGTTACCCTGCATCAATATTTTATTTTTTAAAATGGTACCATTTCCACTTAAACCTTGGCTTTAACTTTTTTTTTTTTTTTTTAAGATTTTATTTATTTATTTATTTGTAAGAGACGGAGAGAGAGCAAGCGAGCACAGGCAGACAAAGAGGCAGGCAGAGGCAGAGGGAGAAGCAGGCTCCCTGCCAAGCAAGGAGCCTGATGTGGGACTCGATCCCAGGACCCTGGGATCATGACCTGAGCCGAAGGCAGCTGCTTAACCAACCGAGCCACCCAGGCGTCCCTGGCTTTAACTTTTTGTATGGGTCCTGACACTCTACCAGAGACTGCCAGGCACTATCAGGGATCCTTTGATGGATGTACATATTTATGTATTTCTTTATAGAGAAATCTTTTAAGAAGCATTTAAAATTTATATTCATTTATTAGTAGCTAAAAACGGTAGATTTACGAAGTTACTGATTATACACTTTGGCCTGGATGGCATTTATAGCATCAAACCAGAAAGTAACTTCAATATCCTGAACTAATTAGAACTCTTGCCCCACGGGCTTACCAGGTTAGGTAGAGCATAAAGTTCTTGCAGCAAGAAGTTCCATTTTGTCTCTGAGAAACAAACTGAGGGTTTTGGAGGGGAGGGAGGTGGGGGGAATGAGCCTGGTGGTGGGTATTAAGGAGGGCAAGTATTGCATGGAGCACTGGGTGTGGTGTGCAAACCATGAATTTTGGTACACTGAAAAGAAATAAAATAAAATAAAATGGAAAAAAAAAAGACAATCCATTCTGGGGGAATGACTTTGTTAACCTGAAGTAATTTCATTCACTGTAGTTTCCTTTAGTAATAAATATTGGAACGTTAACATTTTTAAACAACTGAATGCCAAGTTGTAATTCTGCCAAGAAATTTTAATCTAAAAATAAATTTGACCATTCTCAAACTAATGTTACAAATATATTGAAAAGGACCTGTGGTTTTATTAAGTTTGCTTAGGTAAAAGAAACTATCCAGGATCTCCGAATTCTAATCTGAATTCTAAAAGCAGCCTTTAGATATAACCTCATCTTAAATAAAATGTTCCATCTATAGAGTAACTTTGTACTTCTTTGGTGCTTAATAGGAGAAGTTCTGAAGTTCTGTGTGTGAAAAACACCCAGCTGATGATTGGAAATTTAAACCGTGGTCTCACAAATGAGAGCCAAGAATATCCTTCGTTAGAGTACAGCAGTTATTATCCAAGTGTATGGGCTCCCAGTGCCTAGGTGGACAAAGCTTTCTTCTTTTCCTGATGGGCTGGCGGGGCAGCGGCCACTTTTAAAAGAAAACCAAAAAAGTTTATGGCTCTTGACTTCACAAACTGTATCTCTTATTTAAAATATTTGTACCACCAACCATTCTAGTAGCCCCTACAATCTGTTCTTTTAATCCCAAATCCAGCAGGAGCTCATTTAACCAATTAGATCTCTAGATGTGCCTGGTAGTTTCCATATGCAGGTGGCATTCAGTCCCTTCTCCTATCCACCACCCATGCTATTCAGCCCTTTTGTATTATATCTGTCATTCATCTTGATACATACATGCTCTTTTACAGCTATTATCTATACATTATTCAGCTCAGAATCCCTAAGGCTTTCTAACAAATTAATGTACCAGGTAGAAAATTAGTGAACAGACACTACAAGACATAAATGTAAACTTAAAGGTGATATAAGGAATAAAGTTGTCAGATCATGAAAAAACTTAATTTTTTTTATTTTACCATTTATCTCAACATTGTAACTTCTAATGTTTTAGACTAAGGATGCAAAGATTTAGTTCCAAAATATTCATTGCTATATTGCTTTTAGCATATTTAAAATGACCTAAAATCCCAGTCATTAGAGTTCAAATAATTTTGATTAATCTGCATAATTTAACCTAATGCAGTCATAATTAATGAAGGACAAATATAATCTCTGAATGAGAAAATGTTCAAGGTATTTAAGTTAATTGTTTTTCCGTTTTTCTATCTAGAGATTAGAAGAATATGTACAAAAATGTTAATAGCAATTATCACTGGTATTAGAGTTATTTCTCATAGTTTTTTAAAAAATGCATTTTTATTTCTATTTTTCCTACACAGACATTCATTGTATGATAAAATATGAATTATTAAAAATGATCAAATGAAGTGGTTTAGTGATTAAAGTGATTCTTTTAGCCGGTTGCTCTAGTGCTGCATTAAATGCATAAATGCTTTGTCTAGAAAGCTTTATTCTTTGAAAGAAATACAATTATATTTTCAGTTTCAAAATAATGGTTTTTAGCATTTGCCATTTGTTGAACATACTCATTGAAGGAAGAACAGGTTTGCAAGTCTCTAATTACGTGGACATATTTTCCATAAAATCGTTCTATTTCCCCCGTTATTTTATATTACAATATTAGTTGTGAATTCATTTAAAATAGCAATGAATTCTTTTTATCTCTGCTTAACTATAAAAGAAATGCCAAAAAGTTTCTTAAAATATCAGCAATGGCTACTAATAGTGCTAAATCAGTATCTCCTGCTATTGTAAAGGCAATTAGCAACTTAGACCTTCCCCTAGACAAATTAAAATGCTGAATATTTCTCCCTGTTAAAGGAAAAAGTGAGTTGTTCTCCTCCCAAATCTGCAAATGGCAGCGGATGCTTCCTTTGAAACCAGCCTTTTGTTTTCACAAATGAAACTAATCTATTGTCTTTGCCTGGATACGAACCATGGAAGATAATATCAGGGAGGCTTTTATCTACAATTGTAGTAACTTGCAAAGCTTCACAGACAGCTGAGTTCATTCTGTTGGAGCTGCCAATCACATAGGCAGTCATTTATACCGCTTTTGAACTTTCATTGTTATGGTTCCTCATGGACATTTCTTTTCTCTGCTCTTTCATAGAATGTTTAAACATTCCATTCTATATCCTTACAAATGACATTCCAGAAGATCCCCATAAGGTTTTCTTTGCCAAAACAGGGAAATAAGATGTTTTTTCATTCCACTAATGTTCAAGATAGGATTCTTCAAGCTATTCTCAAATTTTTAAAATCATTATCACTGTTACCTTGAGAATTTTTTTTTTTCTGTCTGCACTTATAAAGAACTATAGGATACCGTAGCCTTCTACACACTCTAAGGTCATTATGGATTCTTAGAACATCTACTGAGATAATTCACTGACGTCCAAGAAATCAATAAACAACCTTTAAACTGAATTGGAACTAGAAGCATTCACAGCCTTGGAAAAATTTAAGTTGTAAATAAGTATGACACAGTAAACACTGTTGAAAAATTATGTGGATTTTCAGTCCTTATCATCTAAGCCCCACAATCCCTATACCAGAACTCTTCCTTGGGGTCCCCATTTCAAAGAAAGGCAGTAACCACCCACCCACTTGTTTGCAACAGGAAACTGGCAGTCATCGTTGACTTTTTCCCCTCTCTGAATTTAAAGCTTTTAAACGATCACTACATTTTATTGGTTCTACCTCCAAATTATTGCTGGGCTTTACACACATCTCTCTATTCTCACTACTGTACGTGTTTAGGCCATCAACACCATTTGCCCTTGGTGGAACACGCCACACCTTGCGACTTTCAACCTCGTGCCCACTCCAATTCTTCTACCATGTAACAGCCAGGGTAATCTTTCAAAATAAAATCAATTCACTTTCCATTTATGTTCTTCAATGGCACCTAGTTGCCCTGTGAGATAAATTCTACGCTGCTGTAACTCTTCCAACCGTATCAAATTTCTCACTTTCAGTTCCTGGAAAGCATCATGCTTTCTCTTAGTTCTCTGCAGTGACAGACTTTAATCTTTCTGTCAGAAAAACTCCATTTTCCCACTAGTCTCCTTTTTCCCTGGCTAACTTCAGCTTATCATTCAGGTCTCTGCTTAGAAATCACTTCACTCAGAAAGACCGCTCTGACCTACTAAAACCATTTTCTGAAGGCCTCTTCTGTGTTCCACTGTGCATTCTTCCAGCCTAGATCCTAATTTTCAACTGCATGCTAACTGCTTCTTGACTCGCCTCTATTTACCCTGATGGGGTAACACTGAGAATAGGAGTAGGACATTTGATCAACATTTGTTTAAAAGGGCGGGGGACTGATTTAAGATTTAACAGACAAAATTATTCATATACATTTCATTACAACTCCAGTTTATTGCCAGATGATTAGAACTACCTAATTTTCTTCCAGCTCAGGGGTTTGAAATCCTTACCCCTATCTTGAATACCTTAAATAATGTCATCATTCCAAAGACATCACACTTCTCTTACATTGTTCCCATTTTTCCCCCCTCTCCTTTCAGAGGCTGAGATTTTTCCACCTTTTGTATAAATAAAATCAATTTCTCTCTCACAAACAAGTTTCCTATCTGTTTTACAGCCCACTCCTTCCAATGCCAAAACACCAAGGATATTAAGCTTAATAACAGACTCCTAGGACCCTTCTCCGTAATGGCCTTTGTTGGAACAGCTCTTTCTTACATCCCTTCCATAAATGCACCCATGCGAATAGGGAGCATTGGTTCAAATGAAAAGTCCTCATTTGCTCAGCACCAGGCTGAAGCAGCTATACAGCCTTCCATTACTACCAAAGTTTCGGAAAAATAAACTTGAGTGATTTTTCTTTTCCCACACGTCCCTATTCTCTGCCATGTATTCAAGCCCTCTTTTTTCCTGGCCTCGTTCAGAGCATACGTAACACTAATGGGTCTGAAGGAAAAGATTAAAACAGCATCATTTTTCAAGAGTCAGTATTTCTTGAGGCCATACTAAGTCTTAGGTGCGGAGCTAGGCAGGTCTTGGTAATACAAAAATGAGAAGAAAAGCCTCCTAAGAATCTTCCTTGTTGGAGGCTGGCGGGAAGAGAGGCAGGGAGGTAGAGTCATAAGCAGATAATTCCAAGCCATGTGGCATTTTAAATTCAAGGAAGCATGGAGAATGGAGTGATTCTGCTCAGGAAAAATTAGGAAAGGGGACTCGGTGATGTAGGAAGGCTTCCAAAAGCAGGCAGCACATACGGATGTGCTCTTAAAACATATATGAGTAAATAGAGTCCTTATTTTTTTCATTTTCTCCTGTTGTCAGATTAAAACAAAACAAAACAAAAAAAACCAAAACCAAAAACAAAAAAAAACAACCCCACAAATAAAACTAATGAATTTTCTGCATTTGCCTTTAGGCTTAAATAGAATTTCATAAATTTCCCCAGTTTCAACAGACACCTCACCACTAATCTGGGTCTGGGGGAGGGAAGTACAGGCCATAGCTACTGACAAGTTTGAGCACAAGATCACTATCCCAAACCATGTTCTGGTGATTTTTCTTGCTGGGTGAGCACCCAGAAGAAGTAAGTATATTCTTGTAAAGAGGCCTTTTAGCTTGTTTGGCTGAACTCTCTGCATCTGGAAAATTGGGTCTGGTAAAGAATACTACATTTAAAAAAAAAAAAAGAGTATCTCCTTTGTAAACCACATGGTAGAGTTTCACAGACCATACAGAATTTCTTTAATACTTTATTTGGTTAGATACTCAGTTTTTCTGTGGGGAGCAGGGGCAGACTTGATTATTCCCATTTTATAGATAAATTGCTGAGGCTCAGTAAGAGTCAAGGATTTACCAAAACTAGAGATGTCTGGTAAAACCAGTACTTGAACTATCTAGCTACAAAGTCTGTGTCTATGTTCCTCATTTCTAGACTTGGCAAAGTCTTAATCTATGTTCCTCATTTCTAGACTTGGCAAAGTATATTTTTATCTCTAACACAGTGTTCATATACATATACAACATTCATGTTTATAGTCGCTTAGCAACAAACTCAATTCTTTTCTCTTTAATGCCTCCAAACACTCGCTTTTCTCATAGATCATAATGCCTAAAGCAATTTTTTTTGCTGGGAAATATTGGGTGATTAGACAAATTATAAATTCACAGTGTTCAAATGTGCTTGAATCAATAATACTATTTTTATTCTTCTGTTCATTTATTCATTTATCCCTTGCCTATTCTCCTGTGCACACATAGAAGAGCATTTGTGCCAGGCACTGGGCAAAGATCTATGAATAAATCAAAGTCCTCATCCTTGAGGAACTCCTAATTAAGTAAAAGATATAAAGAAAAGCACATAGTTATAAATGCAACTTTAGAGACCTACATTAAGTATCATAGGAGAATATTCAGCACAAAGGTAGCAGCTGAACAGAATTTTGAAGGCATTTTTCAGATGAATAAAGGATAAGGGCATTCTGGGCTGAAATAAGAGTATGCAGAAAGATACAGAGGCTACATGTGTCTGGACTATTAGTCAAGAGTGAGCAGCATGGATATTTTGAATGCTAAATCCAAAAATTAATCATTTTAAATATTTTTCATTAGATAAAATAAATTACATACCCCATTACTACTGCATTCAAGCCCCAAATAGATCAACACAGAGCTACTATTTTAAATTGTTCAAACTTGTCAAATGAATTCTTCCTTAATGAAGACTGCCTTGGGCATTTGCCTCCAGAGCTCTCATCTCTTTCACAAATAACCCAACTACCTTTCTCTATGTCTTTAGCAAGAAGCGGATATCAACTTATTGCGGAGCTAGAGGTTTGTGGTTTGAAAGAAAAAATTAAAGGTATTTCAAATTAGTTCTCATTACTCAGGGGCAGTTGGCCACATGTTAAGACCTCCAAGTTGTTGGTAGAGACAGGCATCACTCAGAGTGTAAAAAATAATGCATAAACATTGTCAAAATTTGATTATATCTTCATTTTTTTCTAAACTTTCTAGAAATTTACATATTTATTTTTAAAGATTTTATTTATTTATTTGACAGAGAGAGGGAGAGCACAAACAGGCAGAGTGGCAGGCAGAGGGAGAAGCAGGTTTTCCATTTAGCAGAAGGCCCCATCGATGATGAAGGGCTCCATCCCAGGTCTCTGGGATCATGACCTGAGCCAAAGGCAGACGTTTAACTGACCGAGCCACCCAGGTACTCCTAGAAATTTTTTTTCATTAAAATTCTAGAGGAGTTGCTATTTGTAATGAAAATGATATTTTTGAAAAATAGAAGTACAGGGACATCTTTAAATTTTAAAAATGTGTTTTTTAATATATTTTTTTTCTACATACATTATTTCAGAGATAACCTTACCAAAATATTGCCACATACTTTTCTCTCCATTTTCAAAACCTTACATTATTTTTGTTTCATGTATAGTGAATGCCTTGATTAAAGTTTTATTTTGCACCTCATGTAATAAAGAAATTGTTATAAAGAGAATATTTATTATGAGTTGTAAGTTTCTTTACGTCCTCATAATGACAAAATAACAAAGTGCCCAAGCATGTTAATTCCTTCAATCCTACTTCTGTCATATTATCTTTTTTTTTTTTTTAAGATTTTATTTATTTATTTGAGAGAGAGAGAGACAGTGAGAGAGAGCATGAGCAAGGAGAAGGTCAGAGAGCGAAGCAGACTCCCTGTGGATCTGGGAGCCTGACGCGGGACTCAATCCCGGGACTCCGGGATCATGACCTGAGCCAAAGGCAGTCATCCAACCAACTGAGCCACCCAGGCATCCCTGTCATATTATCTTTTGTCCTTGTCACTCCTCTAGCCGAGACAAGGGAAATCCTAGATTGTGGAAGAAAAGCATTTGTATGGCAATTCTTTTGAATTTACATTATTACAAAGGGAGGAGGATTTAAAACAATGGTAAGGACGGTAACAGGAGGGATAAATTACATTGTTTAAATCTGGTTATACTTGTCATCTTATGTCATACTTTAGGTCATTTTGTTATTTGAACCTGTGTAATGTCATGTGAACTATACTACATGACACATCTGAACTTAATGTCAATGGGGGTTAGAATAAAGCATGAATTTTTGATCCATGGGGTGGTACGGTCTGAGTGAAAAAAAATAATATTTTTATTGAGATACATTTCAGAGATTTCTGGGAGCGCTAAATGCCTAAACTGCTGGTCCCTGAATACACAGAAGGAGAGGAAGCTGGGAATCAGAGTTGTTTCACTCTTAATTGACCATAGCACAATGGGTTCATAGAGAGAAAAGAAAACAGATGTATATATTGGGGGAAGAAGGTTACTAATGTCTGTGTCAATTTACCATTTTCGCTTTGGCCAACAGATGAAGGAACATGAGAGTTTTATATTAATTACATTGCATTTGTGGCTTTTTTTCACCCCCAGTTGTGGAGGCAGGCACTGAAAATTTGATTGGGATCAGTCCCAAACACTCACTGAGCATGTTATGCTAATGACGGATTTCTTAGTCCCGACAAGGAGGAACAGCGGCTCTATCTAGTCTCTCTAGCATTGCCTGTTTGCTTGTGATTAGTGAACGCGCGCTGCTCATTCTTTCTGCTTTAAAGTATGTGTGTGTTTCAATTTCCTCTCACTGGGTTCCTAGGTAAGACTGCATCTTCTCTGGAATCTTACTTTCAGGATGGGTAATTAGATCTGCCTGGCGGTAATAAGTGATCTTTGTTTCTCATTTAGCTATTTTTTTCTTGTTTGTACATTCCTGCTGGGACATAATAAGCTGGGCTATAAAGGGGGTTATAGGTCTAGATGTAAGACCTTCACTATGACTTCTCCTTCCAAAAACGTGGAAGACTAGATGCCTAGAGAAACCAAACTGGCCAAGCACAACAACAAAACACCTGCTACCCACTAAGAAAAGGTTGATACATTTGACTACATTTAAAAAAAAAAAAAACAAACAACTTTCAGTTAACCTCAAAGAGATTAAAATCATAAGCTATAAACTGGGTGAAAATATCTTCCATACCTATAAACAACAAAGAGTAGTAGAATACACACTGAACATCTTAAGATCAATAAGGGATCAAAAAATTTGAAAATTAGTAAGATTATAAACAAGCTTTTAAGAAGAAGTATTGATTGCCAACAAGTAATTGATGCTTAACCTCGTTAACAAGATGACTGCATAGAAAATTGATAAATATCGATTGCATTTTTACACGGTACTGATAATTGGCAAAATATAAATACATTTCCATGTTACACTATTTTAAAGCCTGAAAATACCCTTGTTAGTGACAGTACTGGGGCAAAGGGAACTCTGTGGGCAGTTATACGCTGGCAAACAACTTCAAAAAAACACTGAGCTTTATCTTGTAAAAAAATTACTTGCTCAATAATTTTGCCCCTTGGTATATACCACAGACTAGTGCTTTTCAAACTTTAATAGACACAGAAGGATAGAACAAGATGTAGGTTATGATTCGGTGGCTCTAGGGTGGGCTATTTTTAATAAGCTCCAGGTAATGCTGCTGTTGCTGGTCTGTGCACCACACACTGGCAGTCCCAAGTCCCAGAGAATCTCTCACACCTGTGCAACAGGAGTTCTGTAAAAGAATGTTCACAGCAGCACTGCTTGCAGTAAGTGATAGTTGAAGACAACCCAAATATCCATATTTGGTAGCAGGAATAAACACTTCATGACATGACATGAACATCATGACACAGTTATACTGTAAAACACTATGCAGCAGTGCAAATGAACTAATATGGGTAAATATTAGAAACATAACGTTGAGCAAAAATATGCATTCCAGAAGAATACCTAAAAAACAGTTCCAGTTATGTACAAGATCAAAGGCAAGCAAATAAACAAGTATGTGGTAAAACCATTAAGAGAAGGAAGAAAAAGACTATCACAAAATTTAGGATAGTACTCAACTCTGGCAGCAAGATGGTCAAGACAACACAATTAAGAAAATGTACCCAAGGGTGCCTGGGTGACTCAGTTGGTTAAACATCCAACTCTTTGTTTTGGCTCAGGTTATGTTCTCAGGGTCACGAGACTGAGCCCCACAATGGGCTCTGTGTTCAGTGTGGAGTCTGTGTGTCCCTCTCCCACTCGGTGCAAAGGAGGATGCTCTCTCTTTCCCTCTCTCTTTTAATCCCTCTAAAATAAATAAATAAATAAAAGAAAAGAAAGAAAGAAAAAGGCACAGATTCTCGTAAGGCACAATCAGTACCTAGTTTTTAAATAGCATGTTGGATACAAGTATATTTAGTTGTTTTTTCTTTAAACTGTACTTTATCATGCCAATGCTGGTTTTCATAATAAAAACAAGTCTTCTGTACTATTTCCCCAATTAAATATAAATTAATAGAATGTCAATGTAATACAAAAGAGGAAAAGGAAGTAAACAAAATAACAACAAAAAAGTGAAAATCAAAATGCATGAATTGGGGTGCCTGGGTGGCTTAGTAGGTTGTCTGCTTTATGCTCAGATCAGTATCCCAGGGTCCTGAGATTGATCTGCATCGGGCTCTCTGCTCAGTGGGAAATCAGCTTGTCTCTCTTCCTCTGCTCCCTCCACCCCAGCCTGCTCATTCTCTCTCTCCCTCTCAAATAAATAAATCTTAAAAACAAAAGAAAACAAAACGCATGGACTATATAATGACTGATAAAATTAGAAGGCAAAACTTAAAAAGAGAATTCAGAAAAGAGAATTCTGCCAATGTGATATGATAAAATTTACAGCTCTCTAGCATTCTAATTTGATCTCAACAATAGACTTTATACAGAGGAGCGCATGGTCATTAGCGTATCCCTTAAATAACTTCAATAAGACTTTTGGTAGAAACCACAAATTAAACAACAACAGTACTCTTTTAGTGAGAGTTTAAATTGCAAAAATGATTTTGCTGATTAAGGTCATTTATGTAAGTTCTGGAAACCCGGTGAACAGAGACAGACTGTACATTGTTGAAATTAAAGAGTACTCTCATCCAAATAAAGGTACACTTCATCTCCTAATGGAGTTGGGCCCAAGGACAACTGATAAGTAATTTCTTCAGGAAAGTGTCTTAGTTATTCCCCAGCACTGAACTAAAATTTCACAGCAAATCCCCAACATAGATTATAGCAGAGACAATTTTAACCTAAAAAAAGCACTCAAAGCAGGCAGCTACCCTCCAAAACTAAAGGAACCTTTAGTAGTGATCCAACAGAGTGTCAAATTTAAAGCCATAGGGAAGTGGGCAAGCCAGAATGACCTCACTGCAAATGTGCCCTTGGCACCTGAAAGACTTAACCCACTGCAAATAATTGTGGATAATGCATTTTGTATGACAGAGATATTAAGGATTTTTTTTTCTATTTTCATAGTTAATTTGAAATCTCTCCTGCTGACAAATGTTGGATGGCAGGGTTTTTTGTTTTTTGTTTTTGTTAAAGATTTTATTTATTTAGTTGACAAAGATCACAAGTAGGCAGAGAGGGGTGGGGGAAGCAGGCTCCTTGCTGAGCAGAAGGCCCCATGCCATGCTGGGCTTGATCCCAGGACCCCGGATCATGACCTGAGCCAAAGGTAGAGGCTTTAGCTCAATGAGCCACTCAGGTGCCCCAGGGGTTTTGTATTTTAACCAATTCTGACTTTATAAGGTTATGCACAATGATGTTATCTTTTGTAGGTAAACAAAGTCATATAGATGCTGGCTTAATAGAGGGTAGAGATCAGAATTTCAGCTTCTGTCTCATTTAAAAGGAACTGAAAAATTGTCATATAAAAAGATATGGCTGTTTAAGCAAATATCCATATTGATGCTGCAAGAAATTATCAGTTTCTGGGGGGATTTTTTGAGCTATATGTAGAGTTGCCAAATGTAGCAAATTAAAATATAGGATGTCCAACTTTTCAGTATAAATATATCCCAAGTATCATATATTGCCTGGGACACACATTTAATGTTAAATGTTCCTTGTTGTTTATCTACATTCAAATTTGACAGGAAGTCACAAGATGGAGGAGAGAGGGCTGAAATCCCTTTCTATATGGAGTAATCATAAAGTTTAGTGGTTTGATTTTAGAATTTAAGGGCTCAATGTTGGAAAAACCTGTGCGTCTCTTTCAGGGGCCAGAAAGCAGCAAGAAGGCTAACCAGAGAAGATAAACATGAGCCTGAGCGATTTTCACTAGATTTCAGTGTTTCTCGAACTTTAACATGCACCAGAATCACCAGAGATCTTGTTAGAATGCAGATTCTGTTACAGTGGTGTCTTACTTAGGGCTGTTTTAAAAAAGCACCATAGACTGGGGAGCAATGGGGGCTTATAAGAAACTGATACTTACTTCTCAAAGTTGTGGAGCCTTGAAGTCTGAGATCAGGATGCCAGCAGGGTCCAGTTCCACTGAGAACCCTCTTCCAGGTCTTGAACTACCAACTTCCTGTTTTATCTTCACATGACAGACAGAAAGCATGAAAGCTCTCTGGGCTCCTTTCATAAAGGCACTGATCTCAGTCCTGAGCTCTCCATTCTCATGACCTAGTTATCTCCCCCAAGGTCCCACCTCCCAATTTCATCATTCTGGTGGGGGGAGGTCTGGATTTCAACATATGAATTTTGAAAACACACAAACATTCAGTTCCATAACAGAGGGTCTGGAATGAAGACTGAAACTGCATTGTTGACAAGCACAAGGGATGGCGTCGGTACCTGGCGCACATGGAGTAAAAAGGGTTTATAAGAGTGCTTCTCAGCTGTAGTGCACATTAGAAGCAGCTGGAGGCTTTTTAAACACAGATCCCTGGGCACTGTCCTCAGAGTTCATTTCTGAGTGGCCAGGTGATGTTCATTTAGCTGGTTGGACCCACACTGCAGTAAGCCCAGGATAATGAGTTTACCTGCACAGCTGATCTCTTAAATGTCTAAGCTAGTTATCTACCATATTGAAAAAGTAAAACAAATCACACATTAAAAGGAAATGCATCCTTTTAAAAATAAATTATAGGGATGCCTGAGTGGTTCAGTGGGTTAAGCCTCTGCCTTCAGCTCAGGTCACGGTCTCAGGATACTAGGGTTTAGTCCCATATCAGGCACAGGGAGCCCGCTTCCCCCTCTCTCTCTGCCAGCTGCTCTGCCTATTTGTGATCTCTGTCAAGTAAATAAATAAAATCTTTTTAAAAATAAATAAATTACAAAAAGGAGATTAAAGGGAAATTTTAGTTCCTAGACTGTAAATCTTAAAGCCAGTGCCAATAGTAGCAAGATCTATTGCCTTCAAGACTTTACCTTGTTTACCTTTAGGGAGTTTGCGTGCTTGAATCCAGAGGAGTCCAAGCTAGTTCCTTTCATTGAGATGTAAATGAGGAATTTTGGTTACTGATCCTACATTCAAATTTAATAGTATTGTATTACTATTATTATTTTGGGCTTGGATCTCTATTTTCACTCAGTAATCACATTATAAAGCTTAAAAATTTTAGAATTAAGGTTGGAAAAACCTGTGCACCCATTACAGGGGTCAGAGGGAAACAAGAGGGCCTACCAGAGAAGATTAAAAAAAAGAGAGATATGGAATAATTGTTTCAAACATAAACATGCACAAGAATCAACAGATATCTTGTTAAAATGCAGACTCTTAAATACAGAGAATGAACTGGTAGTTGCCAGAGGGGAGGTGGGGGTGGGAGAAATAGATGAAGGGGATTGTAATATTGTAATAATGCTGTATGGTGACAGATGGTGACTAGACTTAGAACGGTGAACATTGAGTTATGTATAGAAGTGTTCAATCAGTTTTGTACACCTGAAACTGTATATGTAACACTGTATATTTATTATACTTCTTTAAAAAAAATAAAAGGCAGATTCTGATACAGTGGTGTCTTATTTAGGGTTACTATAATAAAGTACCATAGACTGGTATCTCAAGCTAGCCTTAAATAACTGTGTGTCACATTAAGAGCAAGAGCAAAATGTTCTGTTCTGGAATGGCCATGAGCCCTGAGGTGGTACCTTGCTCTCCTGTAAGGCTGGCCTGGCTCATTTCTCAGGCCTAGGGGATGAGGATGTTCCTATTCTATTGGTATAGGATTTCCAACAGGAAACATTTTTTATTTTCTCACCGAACCACTTCCACGGGGAGCTAATGTGTGTCAGGGTTTGGCCTCATACAGATGCAATGGTGGAGATTTTGATGACAATGGAATCACCAGTTTCAGGATATAAGGTGGGGTATGGTGGCTGGGTCTCTTAAAAAGAGACAGGAATAAAAATGAGGCAAACACTTTTAATAGGTTAAAATGTGTCACAGATAAGGTTGGATCTCTTCATTGGAAATTAACTACTACTTGTGGAGCCCATGTCCAAAGTGCTTTGGCAGAACTTAAGTATTCCCTCCCCCAGATAGTCCCAAGTAATCACATATTACTTCCAGGGAGCAATCAATCTCTGGATTACTCTGTTACAATGGGTGGCCTTATGTTTGATCCATCACCAGAACCACTGTATCCATTCCCACCTTTTCTGTTTCAGGATCAGGACTGGCTTACTGGTCTTCCTTATCATCTCTACAACCTACTTACTTTCTTATGGCCATGCTAGTTTAACCCAATAAATATAGAAATTGAAAGAAGATTGACTCCTTTGGGAAGGCCATGGACCCCTCATGCAAATCAATCTAATTTATCTCCACAGACCAGGGCTTTGTAAAAGATGCTGAGATAGCATCAGCCAAGTCACTGGAAAAGCTTTTTGAAATTTGTCATTTAAATATAACACAATATAAAAACACAAGTCTTCAGGCATTGCACTGCTCAATAACATCTAGAAGACCAAGATCAGATTTAATCTATTAACAAACAGTAAAGCAAATTTGTACCTTTGCATATGGTTTTAAAGTTAGAAAGAACAATACATAGTTATGCCAACAAACTGGACAACCTAGAAGAAATGGATAAAGTCCTAGAAAAAAAGAACTTCCCAAAACTGAATCAGGAAAAAATAGAAAATTTGAACAGAACAATTACCAGGAATGAAATGGAATCAATAATCAAAAACTCGCAAAAACTCGCAACAAATATAAGTCCAGGACCAGATGGGTTCACAGGCAAATTCTACCAAACATTTAAAGAGTTAATACTGGGGTACCTGGCTGGCTCAGTGAGAGGAGCATGCAGGTCTTGGCCTCAGGATTGTGACTTCAAGCTCCATTGGGTATAGGGATTACTTACATAAAGGACACTTAAAAAAAAAAAAAATAAGAGTTAATACCTATTCTCAAATTATTAAAAAAAAAAAAGAGGAAGAAAACTGCCAAATTCATTCTATGAGGCCTGCATTACCAATACCAAAACCAGATAAAAATACTTAAAAAAAAAAAGAACTACAGACCAATATATTTGATAAATAAACATGTAGGAATCTTCAATGAGTTATTAGCAAATAGAATCCAACACTACATTAAAAAAAGTAATTACCATGATCAAGTGGCATTTATTCCTGGATGCAAGAGTGGTCCAGTGTTCACAAATGAATCAATGTGATATATCCCATCAACAAGAGAAAGGATAAAAACCATATGATCATTTTGATACGGAAAAAACATTAGACAAGAACAACATCTATTCATGATAAAAATCCTTAACAAAGTAGGTTTAGAGAAAACGTATCTCAACACAATAATGGCCATATATGCAAAAGCAAAGCTAGTATCATCTTCAAGGGTGAAAAACTAGAACTTTTCCCTAAGATGAGGATTAAGACAAGGATGTCTCTCTCACCACTCTTATTCAACATAGTACTAGAGTCCCAGCCATGGCCATTAGACAAGAAAAAGAAATATAGGCATCAAATCTGGGAAGGAATAAGTAAAATGATGAAATTATACTATATAGAGAACAAAAAGACTCCACAAAAAACTACAAGAACTGATAAATGAATTCAGTAAGGTTGTAGCATACAAAATCAATATAGAGATATCTACTGCATTTCTATACAATTAATAATGAGGTTGCAGAAAGAGAAATTAAGAAAACAATTCCATTTATAATTGCCCCCAAAATAATAAAATATCTAGGAATAAACTTAATCCAGGAGGTGAAAGACCTGCACTCTGAAAACTATAGAACATTTATGAAAGAAACTGAAGATGACAAACAAAGGGAAAGTTATTCCATGCTACTGGATTGGAAGTATAAATATTGTTAAAATGTCCATGCTATCCAAAGCAATCTATGGATTTAATGAGCTGTCTACCAAAATACCAACATTTTTCACAGACCTAGAAGAAATAATCCTAAAATTTTTATGGAATGACAAAAGATACTAAACAAAGTAATCTTGAAAAGAACAAAACTGGAGGCATCATAATCCCAGATTTCAAGATATACTACAAGGTGGTAATAATCAAAACAGTGTAGTACTGATACAAAAATAGACACAGGTCAATGTAACAGAAAAAGAGAGCTCAGAATAAATTGACATTTATATGGTCAATTAATCTTAGACAAAGAAGGCAAGTATAAGCAATGGGAAAAAATATAGTCTCTTCAATAAATGGTGTTGGGAAAACTGGATAGCTACATGTACAGGAATGAAACTGGACTACTTTCTTATGCCATACACAAAAATAAATTCAAATAGATCAAAGACCTAAATGTGAGACCTGAAACCATAAAAATCCTAGAAAAGAACATAGGCAGTAATTTCTCTGACATTGGTTATAGCAACATTTTTCTAGATATGTCCCCTGAGGCAAGGGAAACAAAAGAAAAAATAAACTATTGGGACTGCAAGAAAATAAAAGCTCTGTACCACAAAGGAAACAAAGGCAACTTACTGAGTGGGAGAAGATATTTGCAAATGACATATACAATAAAGGGTTAGTATCCAAATTATATAAAGAGCTTATATTAAAAAAATTTAACTAAAAATGAGCAGAAGACATGAACAGACATCTCTTCAAAAAGACGTACAGATGGCCAACAGACTCATGAAAAGGTACTCAGCATCACTCATCATCAGGGAAATGCAAATCAAAACCACGGTAAGACGTCACCTCACATCATCAGAATGGCTAAAATAAAAGCACAAATAGGTCATAGCCATGAACCAAAAATATGATTAACTGAGTCTTCTTGACCCAAAGTTTAGGGGGGGATCTGCTTGTGACACATTAAAAATGAGAGCAAATACTTTGTTACTCCTTCCTTTGAGAGATAGGGTATAAAATCTCTTCTTGGTTTTGAGTTTGCATTGATGATTTGCTTACCTAGTATAATATGGCTAAAGAGGCATGTTGGGATTCCCAAGTCTAGGTCATAAGAACCCTTGCAGCTTTTGCTGAGGCTTCTGGAAACATGTGCTTTAAAGATTTCCCCAGAGCTTCCTTGATAGTTTTCTGAGTATCTTGAGACCACTCTACTGGAGAACCCACAGATAAGTACCTCAGTTGACTAACTTAGCACAGCTCGGCCCTTCAGCCATCAGAGCAAGGTGCCAGACATGGATGAGAAGCCATCTTGGATTCTCCAGGCCAGCTATGTGCCAGATGAATACCACTGAGTGACTTCAGTCAATGACATATGAAGCAAAGGAAATATTCTGCTAAGCCCTTCCTGAATTCCTGACCCACAGAATCATGAGATATTAAAAAAAAAAAAAAAAGTTCTGTTTTAAGCCACTAAGTTTAGGGATAATTTGTTATGCAGTAATAGAAAATGGGAATTAAGACAAACAGATAACAAAACCTGACTACTACCAACTTTAAAATACCAGGAATTGAGGATAAAATTATGAAGGACTGAAGGATTAAAAGACAAACAAAATGGTTTACATTCTGAAACAGCTTCATACTGTGAATCAGAGTCCTTCAAATTAAGAATGCTACTAATATCTAGTTATATTTCTACTTAATTGTTCCCCTAGTCTTTGAGAGCAAACCTCTTATCCTTTCTGTTTTTGGCTCTTACCCTTTGTGCCTTGCTCTAATTTAAAAGTTGAAAGTCAGAGGAGGGAAGTATATTTCCCTAGTCTGTGTGGCTGAAATATCCCATTCTTATCTACCTAAGCAGGTGATAGAAAATGGTTTCATATTTTAAAATAATTGGAGAAGCTAGTTATTTCATAAGAATATAGAATGTTAGAGTTGAAATTACAGACCATCATTTTCAATTGCCAATTTAATGAACATATTCAATACCTAAGATATTATTACTTTCCCAGAAGAAAAAGTCTACATGTTTATATCTTAAATTCAACATTTCTAATTTATTTTATTGCCTTTTAAAGCTAACGTCCTAGACATGGAGTTTTGGGCTCCCGTGAATTCCATAAATGAGAACTAAATCTTCCATGAATTCCAAATCAGCAGAATAGTGTTGTGTATATATGTATCTAATTGGGAATGATTTCGTACACTTCATCATATTTTTTTGAAGTTGTTTGTGATAGCTGTTTCAAGTTAAGAAACAATGCCTTAAGGAAAGTCAGATGTATATTCTTGTATTTAAAAAAAATGTAATTTTATTATGTAAAGGTTTTTGTCATGTATCTGCTATTAATCAATAACTTTTTAAATAGTGACCTCTCTAAAAATAACAGAATATGCATATATGTATAAAATATTTGACCCTATACAGGGTGCCTGGATGACTTACTTGGTAAAGTGTCTGTGTTCAGCTCAGGTCATCATGCCAGGGTCCTGGGATGGAGTCCTGCATAGGGCTCTCTGTCAGTGAGGAGCCGGCTTTTTCCACTCCCCACTGCTTGTGCTATCTCTCTTCCTATCTCTCTCTCTCTCTCAAATAAATAAAAACTTTAAAATAAAAGAAAATAAAATATTTGACCCTAGATCAGTGTTTCCTTATTTTATTTTCCTCAGAAATTTATTATTACTCATAGTTCATTAAGTTCTTAGTATGTCTCAGATACAATTCCAATATCTTTGTATTCTTTATCTCATTTATGATAACAAAAATGGGATATGTGAAATAAATAAAACCTCAAAAATCTGAGATTCTGTAAGATAAACATTATTAAAATTCTTACTTTACAGATGCAGAAACTGAGACATAAAGAGATTATATAATTTATCCTAGGTTACCTAGCTAGTAATGGATTATGACTCTACTTTTGATTAATATATTCATATATGTTTGATCAAAAATTTGAAATATTTATTGTGTTAATGTTTTCATTACATAGAAGACAAGGGTTAGAAGGGATAGCAGTTATTGGCATATTCAAGTAATAGGAGAGTTTTAAAAGATGGTAGAATAAAAAAAAATTGGAAGCAGGAATGGAAAAATAGGGGATATTAGGCAAAGATCCTAGGATAGGAGAAAAGAAGACAATGGATAACATGCTTAAAGCCTTGTGGGAGATAGTTACTATTGCTCCAAGTCTTTCCTCATTGAACCTTATTGCCCTTACCATCATAAAACCAGGCTGACTCCTTACAATCCAGGGCTCTTTCTCTTTTTCCACCTTTACTCATTCCTGTCCCCTTTTCCCATAATTGGCATCCCCTGTTACCTTCCACTTACCTCGACAATTCTTGAGCAAAGCACATTTATGATGATAGTTGCTAATACATTTTCCTTCAGGTGCCTTTCTACTTACTGTTTTTAAACATATTTGTGAGGATTTCTCCAAGTGAGTCCAATAAATACCAGGAAAAAAAGGGAAATCAGACCATCTTTTAACTCCTATTAGAAAGGTTCTACATAAAACAAAAACAAAAACAAAACAAAACAAAACACCTCCTTTCAGTGTTAATCTCCCCAGGAGTCTGATCTGGGATGGAGTTTAGAATTAAATGTAGAATCTTGGATGATATAGGTTTGTGACAGAAAGATCTGGCTTTCAGTACCAAAATGGAATGGCATCTGGAAGCAGAAGATTGTAAGAGCATTCTTTAGCCTCTCTGGTCCATGCTTGGGGAAGACTAGACTGGCCACCAAAGATAATTAAGAAAGTTATGGACCACATAGAACAATACATTAAAAAGAACATTCACCAGAATCAGGTGGAAGTTACTCCTGGGATGCAAGGATAGTTCAAAATTGACAAATCAATCAACATCATATGCCACATTAACAAAAGAAAGGATAAAAATCATATGATCATCTCAACAGATGCAGAAAAAGCATCTGACAAGATTCAACATCCATTCATGAGAAAAACTCTCAAAAGTGGGGTTAGAGGGAACAAACCACAACATAATAAAGGCCATATATGAGAAACACATATGAGATAAGGTCATACTCAATGCTAAAAAACAGCTTTCCCTCTAAAGTCAGGAACAAGATAAAGATATTCACTCTTGCCATTTTTATTCAACATACTAGAAGTCCTAGCCACTGTAATGAGACAGGAAAAATAAATAAGACTATAAACTTATAATAGTTAAATAAACTATTTGCAGATGACATGATACTATACATAGAAAATCCTAAAGAATCCACCAAAACTATGAGAAATAATAAACAAATTCAGTAAAATGGCAGGGTTAATACCAGGTTAATTAATTAATACAAAATTAATACCCAGAATTTCTTGGGCTTCTATACACTAATGAAGAAGTCACAGAAAGAGAAAAAATAACACTATTTATAATTGCACCAAAAAGAATAAAATACCTAGGAATAAACTTAACCAAAGAAGTGAAAGACCTGTACTCTGAAAACTATAAAACACTGATCAAAGAAATTGAAGATGTCACAAACAAATGGAAAGATATTCCATGCTCATGGATTGGAAGAATTAATATCATCAAAATGTTTGCATTATCCAAAGGAAGGTACAGATTAAATACAATACCTATCAAAATATCAAAGCCTTTTTTTTTTTAGCATAACTAGAGCAAGTAATACTTATTCGTATGAAACCACAGAAGACCCTAGATAGCCAAAGCAATGCTAAGAAAGAAGAAAGCTGGAGTTATCACAGTTCCAGGCTTCAAGATATATTACAAAGTTGTAGTAATCAAAACAGTATAGTTCTGGCAGGAAAACAGAAATATAGAACAGTGGAACAGAAGAGAGAGCCCAGAAATAAGCCCATATTTATGTGGTCATTTAATCTATGACAAAGGAAATAAGAATAAACAATCTGGAAAATACAATCTTTTTTTAATAGCTGGAAAACTGGATGTGTACAAAATAGAATTGGACTACTTTCTAACACCAGACACAAAAATAAACTCAAAATGGATTAAAAACCTTCGTGTGAGACCTGAAATCATAAAAATCCTAGAAGAGAACACAGACAGTAATCTCTAGGACTTCAGCCACAGCAACATTTTCCTAGATACATCTCCCAAGGCCATGGAAACAAAAGCAAAAATAAACTGTTGGGACTACATCAAAATAAAAATCTTCTGCACAGGAAAGGAAACCATCAACAAAACAAAGTCAATGAAATGAATAGGAAAAGATATTTGCAAATTATATATCTAGTAGGGGTTAATATCTAAAATATATAAAGAACTCATACAACTCAATACACACACACACACACACACACACACACACAGAGTCCAGTTAAAAATGAGCAGAGGACCTGCATAGACATTTTTCCCAAAGAAAAACCTACAGATGGCCAATAGACACACGAAAAAAAGAAATGCTCAACATCACTTATCATCAGGGAAATGCAAACCAAAACCAAAATGAGATATCACCTCCTGTCTGTTAGAATGCCTAAAATTGAGAAGACAAGAAACAACAAGTGTTTGCAAAGATGTAGAGAAAGAACCCTCAAGCACTACTGGTGGGAATGTGAACTAGTACAGCCACTAAGGAAAACACTATAGTTTTGAGGAAACTTCCTCAAAAAATTCCTCAAAGAATTTAAAATAGAAATACAATATGCTCCAGTAATTTCACTTTTGGGTATTTAATTTACTCAGGGTAAAAGTATACACTAACTTGAAAAGATATAGGCACCCCTATGTTTACTGCAGCATTATTTACAACAGCCAAAATATGGAAGCAACCTAAGTTCCCATCAATAGATGAATGGATAAAGAAAATGTGGTATATATATGTAATGGAATATTACACAATTATAAAAAAGAATAAGATTGTCCCATTTGAGGTACAATGGATGGACCTAGAAGGTATTATGCTAAGTAAATAAGTCAATTAGATAAAGAGAAATACCCTATGATTTCACTCATAAATGGAATCTTTAAAGAAAGCAAAAAATAAAAAGCAGAATCAGAATAATAAATAAAAAGAACAAACAGATGGATATCAGGGGGAGGAGGATTGGGTTCAGCAAAATGGTTGAATAGAAGAGGGAGATACAGGTCTTCAGTTATGGAATGAGAAAGACATAGGAATACAAAACAGAGTGTAAAGAATACAGTCAACAATATTGTAATAGCAATGTAATGGGACCGACTGTGGCTCTATTTGTCGTGAACATAGCATGATGTACAAACTTGTCAAATCACTAAGTTGTACATCTGAAACTAATGTAACACTATGTGTCAACTACACTCAAAGTAAAAAAAAAAAAAAAAAAAAACCCATAATGTGAAAAAAAAATACCAACAAGTTTTTTTTTTTTTTTTTTTAAGATTTTATTTATTTATTTGACAGAGAGAAATCACAAGTAGATGGAGAGGCAGGCACAGAGAGAGGGAAGCAGGCTCCCTGCTGAGCAGAGAGCCCGATGCAGGACTTGATCCCAGGACCCTGAGATCATGACCTGAGCTGAAGGCAGTGGCTTAACTCACTGAGCCACCCAGGCGCCCCCAAAATACCAACAAGTTTTATGCGAAAAAGAAACTACAAATTTTATGATACAGCAATTACATTCCCAGGAACATACCAACACAAATTCATTCATATGCATTTCTCATAGCACAAATTCTCATAGCAAGACTGTTCTTGAGTAGCTCCTAACTTGGAAAACACCTAAATGCCCATCAACAAAAAATAAATATAAAGTGTTCTAGTCACATAATGGAACTCTACGTAACAATAAGAATGGCTGATCTACACAACATTATGCCAAGGAAAAGAAGCCAGGCACAGATGAGCACATGCTGTCTAATTCCATTTCTATAAAGTCTAAGAACAGGCAAGTCTATGATCTCAGAAATCAGATTTATGGAAGGGTAGTAACCAGAAGTGGCATGAGGGACTTCTAGGGGCAGGGGAAGTAGGCGGCTTTGGAATGTTCTGGTCCTTGATCTGGATGCTGGTTACACAGATGTGTGGGGGTATGAAAATCTATTGAGATATTACTTAGAAAATATTCACTTTTATGAATCATACTGAACTTTAATAAAAAGTTAAACATTTTTCAAAAACTAAGAAAAATTTTGTGGAGAGTGAGAATGGAGAAGGTGGGTCACAGAAGATGCTGGTGTATTTAGAAACAAAACACACCTTTCATGCTATGGTTCCTATTAGAATATGTATTTGTAACTTTTCTCACATAACTATCCTACTCCTCTACAATTCTACTGACAGCCATGGGGAGAAAGGCTGCCATGCTTTCTTTGTTCATAAAATACAGTGACTCTAAACACAGGGAAGTCCAACGGAAGAGAGTAAAGGACAGCCTACGCAAAATCTCCTTATATTGTTCTTCAGCCCATAAGCACTAGCTTCAGAGTTTTCTTATTTTATTTGACAATGAAGGAAATTATATTTTCCTTGTCAAAGGTGGAGACTCTAGATTGGTTAACTATTAATTCGAGATGATAAATTATGTTCTCATTGTGTACTTATAAAGTACTGATGGAAAAAATCTAACCTCAATATACAACTTTTCCTGAAAATGTCTATTTGTCAAAGACAGATTCACAGTACTCAGAGAAATAATAATTAACCCTGATATTCCATAGACTTCCTCAAAAATAGGACCCATGACTATGAAAAATATTTGGTCTTGGTAATTATTTCATCTGTTTATGTGTTTTATTGTTGAACACACAATAATCAAGATGTCTACTAGCAGTGCAACTATCCAGCAGACATAAACATCAGTAAGAAAAAAATGTATTTTATAATTCTGGGGTTGACAGAATATAAATTACAATAGAGGCCATAGGAATTTAATAGCAGGAGTCAGAAAATGCATGGATGTCTGCTATACATATTCTCTTGAGAAGGATTTCATAATAGTCTGAGATTGCAAAATAATTTTATAGGAGAACTTCTGAGTTTTGGAAAGAAGGGTGCTGGAAAATATTATTATGGCATGGTTACTTAGTTTTCCAAACATATAGGGAAATCTGCTATTAGACTGCAACCTATAATGATATTTCAATCAAAATGAGAATTTTATATGGCTTTACCTTCCAGCATATTAAAAGTAAGGCTGTTTTATTATTGCTAGAGAAAATACAATATAATAAACAGCCAAAATGAAATTGAAATTAGTATTTCCCAAACAATTATGAATCTGGGAAAAAAATACACATGCACACAAAAGTATGTGCGTGTGTGTGTATGTGTGTGTATATATACACACATATATGTATATATACATATTTTCTTTCTCATGCGGAAAAATATATATACATAAATATGTATATATACATGCATACATACATTTTATTATGTGGAGAAATATATATTCTTATATCACAAAATATATTTCATATATGTATATTAGCACAATTTTTCTTTTGCTGGCATAACCAAGAAATTGAATAAGTTTATACTTTCATTTTGTAAATGAAAGTATAAAATTACTGTACATAAAAAAACAGAAAAAGTAACCTTACTATAATCACACAAATTAATAAGAAGATGTTGGCGAATACATTACCAAGATGAGTGAGAATTCAGTGACATTATTGTATCTTCAAAGGGTTAGCTTTTAAAAAACTAATTGTCTCTTTGTAGATAGAATTTCAAAAAAGGACATTTATTTTGGGTGTCAGAGAAGTTATTGAACTAGAGCATTTACTTGAAACTGACAGTCCAGAAGCCTAAAAGACTTATGGATTTTCCCTTGATTTTGGTAAGACAAAAATTCGCTTCCACAGAAGTCTACATTCGAAGCTCAATGCCATAATGATTGTTATCTCTGTCAGACCACTTGGCCTCTTCCAGAGATAGTCACTTCCACCTACAGTTATACAATGCTTATAAGTAGAATGACTAAATAATTATTGTTCAACTCAGGACACTGTTGTGAGTGAAAGGGGGGGCTATTAATAATTATGCCCACATAACAGGCATGCATCATGACTGTCCCAAACAAACAACTATATATAAAAATTTATTAGAAGTTTTTCATTTTGAGTTGAAATCCAGTTTGTTTTTTTTCAATTTTAAACCAGGTGCTAATTAATACCATGTTTTAATTCATTGATATGTAAGTTTCCCTGACAGAATTTTACAGTTAGAAAGATCTGATAAGAAATCAAATCCAACCTCTTATTCAAGTCTCATTAAAGCATCTCAAAAAGACAGACATCTAGTCTCTATTTGAATATTTCCCAAGACAAGAAGCTCATTGCATTACAAATCAATTCATTATATTTCTGGAAAGCTTCCTGACTAAGAACTTAAAATTGCCTGCTTTATTTCTTATCTTTTGAATCTGTACAAGTGTCTAAGCCTTCCACATCATATCCCATTTTAGTAAAAACATTGCACCCTCTCTTACCTTATTTCCCAATCAAAGCCCCCCTTCCTTCCACTATTGTTTATATATCATAGATTGAAGGCTGGTTACATATAGTTATGTCTAATTTGGTGTTCATTTTGAACAATTAATAACTTATTCAGACACTCGAGATCTATATTCTTTAATTCCAATGAGAATTTTTTATTAGAAATTCAATTAAATTATGCTGAAATAACAGAATTTCCTAAATTATTAAGTTGTACAAAATCCCTAATTAGTCAAAGTTCTCAAATTTTGTTAACTGAAATGTTGCACCAAAAATACACAGAATTTATAATACAAAACAGTTTAAAAATTAGTGGAGCTCCTTTAGTAATGACAATTCTGACAGTAACTTTCAGTTATAAGAACACTATCACTATAACTTTATTTATCTTATTTTCAACCATATAAATCACAAAGATTTAACTGTTTGATATATTTTATTGATATTTCCATATATTTAGAATATGCCTTAAGTCAAACTGCTAATATATACTATTTAAAATTTTCTTGTTAAATAAATAAATGAATAAATAAATAAATAATAAACTCACTTGCTAAGCCAAACTAACCAATTAAATACTAATCTGAGTTTTTCATTATTTTGTCACTTTATATATAAAATATAACAATCTCTTAATTTGGGCTCATGTTTCCTGCAATTAAAACATGAATTAGTGCTTACTTCATTGACTATGTGTTAATGAATCAATATGTATGTGTGCATATGGTCTAAAGTAGAGCATTCACATCAGGTGGCTTATAGACAGTTATCAATATGGCGGACACCTGCTCTTCAGGCATTGACAATCGCACATTAACAGTAACCACTTCATATTAATGCTGCTTCTGGTAAAAGCACGTAAAAAGCTTATTTGTCAAACAGGCATCTTACCTTTTTAAAAACTGTTTCCACTTTCCTTTGCAAAGCCCTAACCTGTCTCCCCAGTACACCTTTCCATCCTGGCCTGTAACTATTGCCCCACATTCTTTTCTACCAAAGACTTGCTGCAAAGCTCTCACTAACTTACTACCCCATTGGATAAAGGTAACTATTAATAATAGAGTTTTTATTTTCTAGATAATTTGTGTTAACATGCTACTCCCAAAAGACTGTAAATTATTAGGATGCTGAGGTAATCTGCCATTGGCATTTAATATCTGGTAGGCAAATATATGGCTAGTCTTTTTATTTGTACTGTTTTATTTTTGCAAAGGATTATTTTAAGGAGCCTCAATTTAGCACATTGAGGAGTTTAATCCACCTTCTATCATTATTGGATTTGAAAAAGACTATGTTTCCTAATTCTCTAAAGATTATCTTTGACTCTGTTTACTTTCCACAGAGTATATGCAAGTAAATAACTCCGAAATTGAACTCATATTTTATTTAAAATAGCTACAAGATGATGATAACATAGAAATCCAGGCAAAGATAATCCACCAGAATACCTAATGTGAGGAACTGAGCCTGAGAGTATTTGAAATAAGAAATCTGCAATTTATAACCATCTGACCATCAATAACTTTATGTAAATGACTGCTGCTGAGTGTCAGAGTAAGCCATTCAATTGAGTTAAGAATCAGAATTGAAATTTAATGTAACCGATTATATAAGTGTTAAGCTGTTCAATTTTAGTTATGCTAAAATTAAATAATGAAATTGGGGCACTCTGAAGATGACAAGATGAAAGTAGGTATGAGAAAGCCTCTGTATGCACCTGGATCCTATCTGATCCATATTAAAGGCTCTTACCCCAAATAAAAGCTCTTAGCCAATTCCTAACAGTAAAAATCCATGCATCTAATCTTGATCATTTATACCAATTTGAAAAACACTGCAATTTTCTACTTTGTCTAGCTGAATATGCCTTAAGGAAGTGAAAATTAATTATCACATTCAATCTAAGTGGGGTAGGACTGACTTACTGGAAACTAGAATAGTGCAGAAGGTGTGCGCGTGTATGTGTGCGCGCGTGCGCGCACGCGTACACACACACACACACACAATGATTACACTAGAGCTACACATGTTTCGTTAGAAGAAGCAGAAACTAAATGTATGAATAATTTTGGTATCTAAATCCTAGAAGGTAGTGATAATTCTGTGAATAAATCTATATTAGAAATTAAGTGATATTTATTCACTCTAGAACCTACCTATATTTGGTAATGATAAAATCATTTGAGGGGCTAATTATCTGAATTTCTGAGTTGTAAATCGAAGATTGAGGATACAATGATCCACACTTACTGTTCCAATTCAATATTTTTGTAACACTCAATAAATATAATTTATAGCATCTGTTTATAAACTTTATGGACCATGAATACAATTCAAGATACTTGGAAAGAATTACTGTAATGGGAACTGATATACTCATTTAATAGAATTCTCTAAAATTATAACTGCTGTAGCTGATCAACTAGCTATAGCTGATGTAACTGTTGAAGCTAATATTTTATTTATGTTCCATGGATAAAGATACTAATACTTTCATAAGGAGAGTCATCTGATTGTGGCATTCTGCTTATATTACGACCCAGAGAGATCACTGAATTCCTAAAAAAAAAAAAAATTCCCATGCATTTAACTAACTAGAACTTAAATTAAATCACAAACACTTCTGGAGTACCTAAAATTTGCCAAGCCCTAGGGGGTGGGGGGATTGGAGGGCAATGTTTTTACAAAAAATAATCTCTAAAGCCATAAAGGCTTAAACGGGCCAGATTTTACTTCAACAATTAAATTCCTTTTTAAAGAATCTTTTTGTGTATCAATTTTTACAATATGGGTAGTAGTCTGGGAGGAAACACTTGCAGTGGATATAGCAGAGTACCCAAAATACATAAAGATCTACTGATATGTAAAAGGACAAAAGCTATCCAATAGTAAAGTGAAAAAATGATTTGACTAAAAAGAAGAAATCCAAGTAATAAGAAAAAGATGTTCATTCCTAGTAGTAATATGAAAAACAACTAGATACATAGGTATATCTATATGCAAATATAAATAAATATACACATATATGTGCAAACGCATATATACATGTGAAAAAAACAAGTGCTGAAAATCTAGAGTGGTGATAGCACATTCTAAGCGCTCAAGAGTTCGAAGGAGCCCTGCACAGGGCTCCCTGCTCAGCAGGAAGCCTGCTTCTCCCTCTCCCACTGTTCCCTCTCTCTTGCTTTCTCTCTCTCTGTCAAATAAATAAATAAAATATTTAAAATAAATAAATAAAACGTTGTTAGATAAGTGAGAGATCAAGTGAAATTGAGTTTTAGGAATGTCCTCCAGCAATATGGTGAAAGTGGGTGAAAAGTGCCCAAGCTTTGAAGCCAGAGGCCCATCAGCGGTTTCTCTGCATGTGGGATGACTGGAGAATGAGGACACCTCAAGACATTTGAGAAAACTTAGCAGGTAGATTAGAAAAAACTTAGAGATTCATTTGATTTTGATGCTTGTCAGTGAGAAGAAGAAATCAAAGGAAATGTTGGCAGCTCACATCAGTAACCCTTTAAAGTCTTGACAATGTGCTCCTCATGTACCAAGCACCTCATAACATTTTTCATTTAAACAAATTAAATGTGATGATGTAGACAGTTCACTTTTTAACGGCAAAGGCAACATCTTTTCTGTGTTTGTATCCCCCCTAACTGGCATAGTACAGATCAGGAACTTAATGAATACTTACCCAATGAAGACAGAAGCAAGGAAGTATCATTATTATTAAAAATACAAATAAACACCCATAAAATACCAATAAAAATACCAATGATAAAAACTGACCTAATGTCTTAAAGAATTCAAAAGCCTTTAACCATAGCAAGGAAAAAGTTGTCTGTCCATTATACCAACAATATCGAGAACAGCTGTCATCCCTTACTTCCACATGTAGCATTTCATGGTGTCAACCAGATATATGAATTACATGTTATCACAATACAACCTATTAAAACGATTTAGAATTTCTTCATCATATCATATTCACTTGGTGATACTATGGTTGACATTGCTGAAAAGCTGTTAAATAATACAAATACAAAATTCATAGACGCAAATGTACTTTATGTTCAGAATTGCTGCACACTTTTCAGATGAGTTCATGTTAACCAAACAAAAACTGATATCCCTGGATTATTAAAAAAAAGAATCTGCATGCTGCACATTTTGCAGGGAACATCAAAACCTGTCTTTATGAAATCTGCCTGGAACCACATTTTTATGACTTATAAAAGAAATTAGGCCCTACACTCAAAGGATTGGTTATTAAATATTTTATCTTTAAAAAAATCAGCAGGCTGAAAAACATCTGTATTTCATAGATAAAAATTTCAAGAGATAGAAATGAACATAGGTCTTAAACTTTAATAATGACCCAAAGATGCTGCTTAACAAAGGCTGCCTTCGATGGACTGATCTTTGTAAAGTATTTTTAAAAGGTTAGCAAATAGAGTTAACCTTCAAAATAAGTTCAAGGGTGTGTTTCTAAATGTGTGGTTTCTGTTTATCTGGAATACAGATCAAAATGCTACAGTATTTCCAAAGGAAAATGAGCTGTTTTCCCGGTTACATACAAATACATTTAATGTATGTTTTGGGGACCTTTAAATTCTATTTTCTATTTGTTTTTTTCTGCTCAAAACAAGAGCACAAGCTGTCCATTAAGAAAAGGAAGAACAGGGCGCCTGGGTGGCTCAGTGGGTTAAGTCACTGCCTTCGGCTCAGGTCATGATCTCAGGGTGCTGGGATCGAGTCCCGCGTCGGGCTCTCTGCTCAGCGGGGAGCCTGCTTCCCTTCCTCTCTCTCTGCCTGCTTCTCTGCCTACTTGTGATCTCTGTCTGTCAAATAAATTTAAAAAAAAAAAGAAAAGAAAAGGAAGAACAAATGGAGGTTACGGAAGGACAGCGGCTTCTAATCACTGTGTCAACTGATACAAGGTTAGAAATCTACCTTCCCCTGAAAGAAAATCAGTATTTATAGAACCAGAATTTCGAATATACAGTTAGTGTTATGACTACACTCTATTTTGAAGTTCTTAAGCTTTTTCCCTGTGACCCAACAGGAAAAATCATTGCCATTTATAATGGGGTGCTCGGTGAAGAGTGGTTTCTGCTTACATCACTTCATTTCAAAGGATTTGCTAGAACAATCAGATTGCCTAAAGCTGAAACAGCCCAATTACTAGTAAAAACCGCCTCAGACTTTAAGAGCCCACAGGGCTTTAAAAATCAATGATGCTATAGTATTTGCATCCTAAAAAAGGCAGCCAAAAACCAAACTAAACAAATGTTGGAAATGTATTCTTCAACACTATTTCAAAGTATTTCTACTCTTCATTCATATACCCATTGAGAGACATAATTAGACCCTGCCAGCTCAATCAATAGTTGTCTAAAGCTAATGGGCATAGCTCAGACAATTAGGACACACAGTAAATATTTTGAAAAAGTAAAGTCAGATAAAGGTAATTTCACATACGTAGTTATTTATACAACCCATTGTCACTTTAAATTAATGGGGGTCATGAGAAAAATAAAAATCAACATGTGTAAAAAGTTATCTTGAGCTTTTGGGCTCTTGTATTATGCTGCTTTAGTACAAAATGTTGTTGTCTACCTAAATCACATCGGTTTGATTTTATATTAGTCCTGGGAGGTAAGACTGTATCACGGTGGGGGCCTCTAATTACGGTGTAATTATCATACCCTAAGAACACGGGTAAGCCAGGGGAACATTTGTTTCGGGGGCAAACACACACGAATGACATCATGGCTACATGAAGAGCCCTTTTCACATCTCTTTATCAGTGAATCCTCAATCAGGGGTTAGATCAGAGAAGTGGGGAAAGGCTCCCAATCTGCTGCAATTCTTGTGAGATCCCCTGGTACAGACCAGACATCCATGGAGAATTCAGCAGAAAAGATGAAACATAAGCGGCTTCCTTTTCAAAGGCATTCATTCATTTAGTCACTCACTGATTCTTCTAATTATTTAACACATATTTATTTTTCAAGGACTGCAAAGTGACAGGAAAGTTGCTAAGCACTGTAACTGCAAGTCTCTGGATACAGAGACATGTAATAAACATAAAACAATGTGTTATGTGGTAATAATGGATTGGCCATGGTAACACAACAGCAGGGAATACCTTATTGAGAGAGAAAGAATACCTGCTTTTTCCAGGACAGAGATGAAGCAGAGATCAAACAATGAAATAGGTAAGTAGTATTGTATAGGCCATATTGAGAAGAAGCAAAGTTGTCAGAATTACTCATGAAGGCTCAGTACTTAAAGACTGCATTTTGAACAGCTGCATACAAGAATAAGATTCCGTGATAGAAGCCCCGGTGTAAAAAATGGGTTTCCTCACAGAAGATGCCCAACATCTTGGGCGAATTAACAGATACATGGAGGTCCTTCTAGAAAGAATCACAGCAATTTCCTTAGCTAGATTATCAAGGAAGGTCTGGAGAATTAAACAGAACACAACAGAAGCTCTTTAGAATTTTTTATAAATACATGTGTGTGTTTGGGTGTGTCTATGTATATTATAGCAAAGGATGTAAGTGTAAGTGTAGATGTCCATGCATGGACCCCCTACCCATCCCTGGACACCAACTACTCTCTTTACAAACTTTCCTGTTACTCAAGGCAGTGAAAAATAGAATCCCAACAATTCTAGATGATAGCAAAGAAATCCATGATTTTGATTATAAGAGTATCAGAAACCATCAATAATGACTTAAATAGTTATTCACTCAAAAAAGGCTCAACACCATACAAGTGACAGATTCCTGATTTTCCAATACAACCCATTTTATCTATTTTTGGATGATCTGAAAGCTGCCCGGGGCTAGAATTATTCTTGAAGTCCAGCTCTGGTTTCCAGCTTACTTCCTTTCCATTTCCACTGAGAAGCAATTAATTGTTTTGTGTTTTTGGTGTTTTCAGTTTGCCCATACTACAGCAGGCAGGTCCCATGTCCAGCAATGCTGATAGTTTCTGAGACACTATAATGTTCCTTAGGAAGTTCTCAGATATTTTCAGCATATTCCCCAAATGTTCTCTTTCTGCATTCCAAAATACCTTTCCAGATCTAAATGAGTCCATCTCATAAGAATAGTAAGCTTCTAAATGATATTTATTGTAACACAAAAACTACACTTTCCAGAATATATAAACAGTCCCTGTTGAGCAACATAAAGTCAATAGTTCCAGACAGCAAGCATTCCTTCTTACCCTTTAAACTGTAAAGGCTGTCATTTCATTACAGTTTGAGAAATGGTTCTACCATTTATCTGCCTTTTTCATTCAATGGGAAATTATACAAAAGAAGACTAACACATCACTTTTTACAAATAATATTCATCATGAATGGCTAATAATACACATGGTGGCAATTATTCTCAATTACTTATATTCCCTGGTATAAGTTGTATATAATCACACATAACACATTTCTTTCTTCCATTACTTCTTTCTTCATATTTGAGCTTACGTGTTTCTACAAGTAATGATTTGAATTCAGAAAGTATTATCAAAAGAAAATGAAAAGGTTACATAAATGTCACTGCCTTGCTACGAATTTTACATGTTCTTGCTGAACTCAACTCTTTGAATATCTGGACTGGCTTTCTACTATAAAGAAAAAAAACATCTATGCGTGAAATAGTGTTTTTGACAATAGCTTCTTGACAAAGTAGAAGCCTGAAAACGTGTGAAAAAAAAATCCTTTGCCTAATGACACGCTTATACATGCATTGCCCTCATTTTTCTTTTCTATAGTAATACTGAATCTTAATAAGAAAGTTCATACTACTTATTGCCTCTTTATCTATAAAAGAAGAGTTTTCACAGCCTCATATATACTTTCAGAAATCAAAGCATGTCAGTCAGAACCCAAACTAGTTTTTCCAAACCATGCAATATGTTTTAATATAAAAACGAGGAGGTGAGCATGAATTTTTGTTGTTGTTCTTGGGGTTACATAAGAATGTCACTGGTGCTTACATGGTATAAACATAAACTATCAAAACAAAACTTGAAAAATTATTTCATCAGTACAGTTGAATTCCCATTGTATTAATTTATCTTTTGGTCTCTTTGTCTAAACTTTGAGATGTTAAAGACCCTTGTGTCTTCTCCTTGTTTGTAGCTTCTCACAATGTCATATCTTATTTCCTTAAAAAACAATGTAATGTCTCGGGAGGTTTTTTTTTAATATGTAATTTTTTGAAAAACTACTAGAAAATTATAAAAATGAGATCATTCATAATCATAGCACTTGGGTATGGAATTTTCTCACCCATTATTTTTTTCTTTTTAACTCTTAAAATTTTAAAAAAATTCTCTATTAAAATTTATTTTCCTTTTAAATTCTTTTAATATTTTAAAAATAAGTAGTATGCTTTATTTTTAAAAATTTAGAAAACTGTAAGGAAAATAATGAAATCACAGTCCTACCACCCAGTGATAGTCTACATTTTACTTCTATTTCCATATCTACTCTCTGTAACTAAAGTAGGGTAGTATTTTATTATCCTATATTATGCTTTTCTACATATCAATTAATGAGTAATTTACTATGTCATTTAATATTCTTTAAAAATATACACTTTAATATCTCCATAATTTACCAGCCTCTATCTTCAGGAAATCATCAGGCAGTAGAAAATATCTCTGTTTAAACATTAACGAAATTTCTTACCAACACAGCCAGCTTTATTTGTGAAACAAGGAAATGCAGGCTTACTTCTCCTTAAAAAAACTGTTTTTCATTTATTCTTCTCGTACCCACTTAAGCCCTCATGTTGCAGTAAAAAAAAAAAAAAAAACTGTTTTTCTTAAATTGAGCTAATATATATTAACTAAATTTGGATCTCACTATGTACTGCTTATTCCACTTTTCTAGCATAATTCTTGTGCCAAGAAGGAAACTAAGAAAAGAGTATTTAGGCATTTGACATAAGTGTAGTCTTTCACAATCTAGATGAAAAATGACTTCATAGTGTAACTTTCTCAAAAATGATTTTCTATAGTATTATGGTGATAAACATGTTCTTATTTAAACTAGTAGAAGAATAGCAATAATGAAACATATATTCAGCATGTTTAAAATTTTATCTTCCCCTGCAGAGGAAGAAATCATGTTTACCTGGGGATATGATATAGAAGAAGTCTTTAAATTCATCCATCCAAACTTCTGCCAGTCTCCTGTTGTTCTTGTTGATGACATGACCAGTGCCACCAGGGAAAGTGTAGGGAGTTGCCTTCCGAAAAACGTGACCAACATGGGAGCAAGTCACAATCTCCAGAGAGCCTCCACATTGCCAAATCTGAGAAAAGGAGCAATCGATCTATCACAATCATTGCAAATAACGAAGAAATATTGTCTGACAAGTCTAACTAAGGCCAAATCTTGGATTTTATATGGTTCAAGAAAACATTGGATGGACACAAAATTTAGAACAGGTATACTCAGCTTGGCAAAAGATTCAACTCAGAATAGCTTTATCTATGTAAATATTGCAGCACTGCATTTGTGGAAGTAAGATGCATTTATTTTTTCATGTGTCTTTAGCAGACTACCAAATTTTCAGTTTCTAGTAGTTAACCTAATCACTATTTAATAGATATTTAGTATCTAAAATCTGCTATGAATGAATGAATTTGTACATGTTAGATGCCATGGTAAATAACTACATTTGATTTGGAGAAAAACCAGTTGTACTCTATTCATCTGCAATTTTAGATGACCATTAATTCTCAGCTTTCCTACACTCACTGTGTCTTACATCTTTGTCATTCTTACTAAAATGTGCTAGGACTCTACATCTGTTCAACATGTACGCATCTTCAAAATCCGTCTTCAAGTCACTTCTTCTAGAAAGCTATGTGGAGAGGTTTAGTATTTTGTGACTTTTGTACTTTAAACATCCATTTTTTTTTTTAAGATTTATTTATTTATGAGAGAGAGATTGAGCACACATGAGTAGGGGCAGAGATAGAGGGAGAGAATCCTCAAGTAGACTCCCCACTATGCAGAGCCCAGCTTGGGGCTGGATCCATTAACCCTGGGTCCATGACCTGAGCTGAAACCAAGAATCTGGCCCTCAACCCAGCGATCCTTTCCATCCTATCATGAAGAACCGATTACATTGTCTTGTAAGCACTTGTTTACTTCACTATCTCTCCTTTAAAACTACAAACTCTTCGAAAACATATGTTATATCCTTCCTGGTATCCTGGATTTACTATGGAGTTCAGGCTAGTTATAAGGCATCCCAAACACATTTATTTCTATAAAATTACATGGTTTAACCACAGGTTATACTAAAAGCATATGTGTATGCTTTTATATATGTATATATGTAGATATACACCCATATAACACACATTCATATATGTTTATTACATACATGTAACACATTGTGTATGTACTACAGGTTGTTTATCCCCATAAACAAGAGCCATAGTTATGGCTATATGTAATTGGAAAGATTGGATTTTATATTGTAACTAACATTGTTTTTATTTTAAGGAGAGTTGCTTATTTTGAAAGATAAAGTTTCCTTCAGCAGACCTCTCAAGCAACTTTCATCTTAGAAGAGGGTGGTCTTTGGGCTTGGGTAGCAGCAGGAGACATTCACTTTTATCAGAAGACAGAGGATGGTAAATAACAAGTTATATTAATCAACACTGGCTTGTGCATTACTTGTGCAATCTATTCTTTTTCATTTTCTAATGGTTTAAAGAGCATCATGTGAATAGTAAAGAAATTTCAACCTAACACTAAAATGTAAATATAAAATATAAATGAAACCCAAAAGAATGGAATTCACTCTTACCCTCAAAAGACAGGATAGAGCATTCTTAAACGATCAGAGTTTTTAATTGTTTGGTAACTCTTTCATCTTTGTAGCATTAAATCTATAAACCTTCTTGGAATTATGCAATCCTTGCCTCCTTCCATCCCATTAAAATGGAGGAAGTTGACCCTTATCCTACAAAAGGTAAATCTATACTTGTATGTCAGTCTAGACCATAGCTTAAGAACTTCACTAGTCTGGTTCTTTGATTTTCTCCAGAAACATCAATGATTTTGCTCATTACTAGATTATGTTTTACCTTCACATAATATCTCCTAAAGGCTCCTATCTTTTGAGTAGATTTTTAAAATAGAAAACAAGTAAAAAGATTATAAACACAACAAAAAGTTCTTCCCTTGGCCCATATTCTCCAGGTTCAAAGTATCTCATTCCCCTCACTGTAAATTAACATAAAATTTTACAGGCATATGTTGTTTCTCTTTCTCAAAATGAAATGCTCTTTATTTTTGTCGCTCCCCCAAAATTGCCATGGTGAAAAACACAAATTTTTTCCTTAATGAATATCTAGTAGACTCCTTTCTTGAATTATCTTGCTTTTCCTCCCAGGACCTCACTGTTTATGTTTTTCACCCTAAATTTATATTTAAATATTAGTCTCTACCTTCCTACCTTCCTTTATTCATTCACTAGATGGTTTTATTCATCTTACTATTTGGCACGTGATCTGAATACTCACAACCTCAACAGTGACACCTCAGCCCAGACCTCTCCTCTGGGATCCACTCTTGTGGATCCAAACATCTACTGGGCATCTCCTCTTGCCATGTCTCAGATACACCTAAATAAACATGTCTGCAAGTGGAACTGCTGATTCATCCTGGCCCTGTCAGCCAGCCAGGTCTTACTTCCTTTTAGTCCTTTTAATCATTTATAAATGGTGCCTCACTAACTCTGGTGGTCAATCCAACAAAAAAAAAAAAAAAAAAAAAAAAGACCCCCAAACCGAAAACCAAAAACCAACCAAAAAAAAGAAACAGAAGCCTCTCCTCCTTGCTACATCCTATAAGTCATTATTGACTTCATTTTATTTTTCATCACTTATATTTAATCTGTTAACAAATCCTGGCTTTGCTAGCTGTAAAATTAATTCTCTGTATATCTATCTCTCTCTGCCTCTCTACCACCATCCTTGTCCTAATCACCAACATCTCCTGCGGGTCAATTGCAATACACTCTAAATTGTTTTGCTACGCTCACTGTTGCTCTCCTGTAATTTGTTTTGTGCTGAGAAAGCACGGTGGTCTTTTAAAAATTTAATCATTTCATTTCACTTCTGTCTTTAAATACTTCCATGGTTTCTTACCAATCTGTGGAATATAAACAAAATCCTTTAGCAGGGCCTCGTAGACCCTACATGATTCTCCCCCTCTGTCAGTAAGCACTGGGGATATTGGCCCTCTGCCATTTCCTAGAATAACTCATATACTCTTTCACACACCAAAGCCTCAACAATTGCTTTCCCTATACCCGAATACAATTCTGTCTGCCCTGCATCTGACTGCCTCTTTCCCATACTTCTCATCTCTGCCAAAACATCGCTGCATCAGAGAGCTCTTCCCTCATTTCCATATTTAAAGTGTCCCACTCCAATTAATTTTCTGCAGGAGCACCCTGTTTATTTGCTTCTTTAATTATCACAATTTGTAATTTATCTATTTGTTTGGCTGCACACTTTTTCCCCCAACTAGAATGGAGACTCTAAAAGAGCAACGGAGCTCTCTGATCATTGTTCATGCCCCCCTTCCCTCCCCACCCCCCAAGCCCAGGGCTTGTTTACACACGAGATGTCACTGCATGTTGGCTGAATGAAAAAATGAGTAACTCACAATTAGCTACCAAAATTAGTATTAAAGAAAAGCATCCCTGGCAGAATGATGAGATTTAAGCAGACATATTTTGAAGGGGTTTTAAACAGCATTTATGAAGGAAATATTTTTAGTACCAGACTAAGCACAGTAGTCTAGTAGTCTAGTAAATCATAACTGTTATTTCACACGCTTTGGGAATTGACAAAGTTCTTTGGAGGTCACAGCACAACAGATAAACATTAGAAATGGTTGATGGCTTATGACAAACAAGGTTTCTAAATGATACAATGTTAATTTTTAATGTTACTAAAGTAACCATTTAGTCAAATTCACATTATCTCTCTCTTGAAAACACCATTTAGTAAATGCTGAGGTATTTGTACCAGGCCACTCAGGGAAGCGCCCCAGATTCAGAAGAAAGAGCACATCATGTGTTTCACTGAAGAGGGAATTTCAGATACTCTTTTCGTTGCGCTGCGTTAGTAGTGGTAGAGCTCCCCGTCCTCGCCTATGGATTAGGCATGATTGAACACCTCCTTTCTTCCTTCACCCAACTCCTATACGGCAACTGCATGAGTGAAGCAAAGACTGGCATTTCACTCCCTGTTGGATACTTGCAGAGCAGTACAATCAGCAGACTACCTTGGTGTTACCATCACAACACAGCAGAATGTAGAGAGTGAGACTGTGGAAAAACGTGATCCTAGGAGGACAGGAAACACTTCTAGTGAATCCCTAAGGTGGGCTAGGGTATACTGGACAGTTTGGTGGTAGCCGAATTGGCCTATCCAGTCATGTAGTACTCCTGGGAAGGAGTAGTCTTTGAAGACAATGGGATAAGACTTTAGTGGTTCCCAAACTCTGTAGATCATGGAATAGAGAAGAGGGAAAATGAACTGTGAGACTAGCAATATGGCTAAGATTTAAACCCTCTGCAGAAGGCCCTTGGATAACAGAGGCAATAGAAGGTAAAGCTGAGAACACTTCTGAGAAAACAATGAAACTGTAGAAGACTCACGGATGGAGGCCACTAGTAGAAAGTGGAACCAAACTGAGCCAACAGCGGGTGGCCATCATAAAACATGAAATCAGATGAAACCTGATGTTTCTGTAGCCCTCCTATTTGACATACACTGGGGGAGTGGGAGCCCGGAAAACCCTGCCTTCCCTCTTCTCAGTGCTTCTGTCAGCATGGGCCTGGGGAGAGAAGAGAATTTGAGGCATGCACTGCTTATGTAACCAAAGCTTTAAACTGGAACATTACGAGTATTTTTAAGAACCAAAAGTGACTAGAAAGCTATTGAGTATATCCTAAATGACATCAGGACTGGAAAGGACTATTCCTCAGAGCATTATACAAGGACTGCAGAAAAAAAAAATCAGTTTAAGTTTGTGCTTCTCTAAATTTAGACTGTACGATAAACCCTGTTGCATACAAACCAGTGACTGAAAACTGTCTTCTGAGTTCACAATTTGCCTTTTTGCAAATACGGATTAGCACTGTGGTTGGGTCAATGAGGGCACTTTATTTCCTTCCACTCTGTCACTTCTTGGCCCTTGCCTGGTTTGGAGGCCTTTGGGTTCTTTGTCCCGAATATGTACACAAAAAGGATTCCTATTTGAAAACATTCAAAAATTGAGCTCCAAAGGTCTCTCTTCTTTCCTGCCTCGTCGGCAAAAGTAAGGGTAAATACAAGTGCTGATGTTTGATTATCATGTTAACTTTCAAGAAGATTTTGTGTGCATGTACAGGCATAATGCAGTAATGGTTGCTGACTTACAAGACAGAAGGCAAACCTGGCCCTGGCTTGATTCTCAAAGATGGTAGCAGTTTGAAGTGTATTTAGGAGCAGTAACATAGGTAGAGGTAACTGTTCCATGACTCAGTGACTCCTGGCCCATGTTCTGCTTGTGAGCCATAGGTAGCCTACTGATTCCTGGAATAAATGAGTTCTTCTCCCTTGGCCATCAGTGCTCACAGAATGTGTGGGTTAACACTCATTCATATTGATCACCCAGGGAAATCCTCTCCTCAAAATTTGCATGAAAATGAAGAGATCAAGGTAGGAATGCATAACATTATGCATTAATTAGGCTGGTATCTGGTCATAATAATACCCAGTTAGTTAATGTGAAAACAAAATATGTAATTGATCAAATGTTCACCAAATAGTTACTCTGTACTTAGGACACATTTTGGTAATGTGAAGTAATTGAGACATGAAGAATTCCCAGAAAACTATATGGTTAAATATTACAGTGTAAAGAACTCAAACTGAGTGGAGACCCCAATAACTACATGATAATCCTCCTTAGTGTATCTTCAATATCAATAAATATTTTAGAAAAATGGAAGGAAGGAAGCAAGAAAAAAAAAAAAGAAGAATATGATACAGTCATTAAGAATCTGGGCTTACAAATAAGCAAGCAGAGATTTTCTAGTTCTATCACTATCTGTGCAAAACTTATTTAAGTCTTCAAGGCCTCCATTTTCCCTCTGAAAAATAAGGATATAACAACTACTTCCTAAGACCCTAATAAGATAGCACATATCAAGCTTTGTGCCTGACTCTTCCTTCATAGGGCAAGATGTAAAAAGTTATCTGTATATTACTTAACTTTTATTGTTGTTGAGGGAAACCAGCATCTGTAGTGAATCAGCTTATTTTTGCTCTTTAAAAAAGTGTTTTATTTAGGGACACCTGGGTGGCTCAGTTGGTAAAGCAGCTGCCTTCAGCTCAGGTCATGATCCCAGCGTCCTGGGATCGAGTCCCGCATCGGGCTCTTTGCTCGGCAGGGAGCCTGCTTCTCCCTCTGCCTCTGCCTGCCATTCTGTCTGCCTGTGCTCTCTCTCTTCCCCTCTCTCTCTCTGATAAATAAATAAAATTTAAAAAAAAAAAGTGTTTTATTTAAACTTGGTAAGTTTTGCCTCTTATTGGTATTGCAGTATTAACTTCCAGGAGTTTAGGTACACAGTTCAGAGTTTAAAAGAACAGCCAATTAGTTTCCAATTAGAACACTACATTTCATTCTCTGAAAATATTTTACAGTGTCTGAACAAACAGTATAAACTGAATAAAACATGATGTCTCATTCACAAGAGCATGTGATGTCCGAATTACTTTGCATCACAGAGCATATCTGACTGTTATTTTCCAGGCTTCCGACAGATTAATATTTGTCTATTGTATCGCTCTCAAGTAAACCTGACCATGTATGAAAGGCAAACTGTCCTTTTATCCACAGAGGATTGAAGCTAGCCAGTTACTTGTTTTCTTTCCCAGATATTTTTATGAGAATCTTTTGATGATAGAGAAGGTTATTAATCAAAATGTAAAATGCCCATTGCTCATTTGATTATCTACTTGATTTTCTTCCCCCAGCTAGAAGACAATTAACTAACATACATTATTCTTTTCATGTTTTTTGGCACCTACATCAGTGACATTTTAATTAAGGTTCATAAACTTCATAAGCTCCAGCCCTGCAATCTCAGTTCTAGTGCTACTGTTTCTAATTTTACAGCTGTTGTGCCAAATTCACGCAGCTGCTTGTTTTTATACTAATCTTTATCCCCTAGTGCCAGCCCACACACATACTATCTCTGGCACAAAGTCACTGTTTAATATGGCCTTAATGACAACCACAGCAATCTACTGTTGAGGTCACGGAGCACCATGGTTATAGAGTATAAGTTGTATCCTAGCTCTGCCATTTCCTAGCAGGGTGAACTTGGTGACTTCATCTTTCTGTGCTTCAGGTTTCAGGCAGTAACATGAGACTAGCAGAAACGACCTCAGAAGGTTCTTGTGAGGATTGAGGCTGATCAGCGCTCCTAAAGATACTTTGCCTTTATGGGGAAAATGGATAGAAATGGAGCAATAGGTTCATTAAAGAGGTTATCACAATCATCTAGGAAAGTAATGATAATGACCTGGACCAGATTTATGGGAATGGAAACAGAGGAATGTAGTAACTTGATATAATTTGGGGAATGAGAATTAAGAATTACTGTCCGTGCTTTCCCTTATCTAGGTTTTCCCTATTAGACCCAACATACCATTTTCTTCTGGTAAACAGTCCTCAAGTCTGCCAGCTTTCGTGGATCTGTTACTATGGCTTCATAGCAGTTGCTACTTAACCACCTCTCCCCTTGCAGCTCTCAATTCTATATAGTCATTTAGTAAGATGTTCTTGTTTGTGTGCGTGTGTGTGTGTGTGTGCATATATATACACACATATATATATGTGCATGTGTATTTCTGTGTATATATACTATTTACATATATTAATCTGATCTCCCCAGGCACATTATTATCTCTTTGAGAAGAGCATCACATGTTTCACTTTATAAATTGAATTTCATCATCACATGAAATTAAAATTTACTTTGTAAAATTGAATTTCATCATCCCATGTTTTACTTTACAAAACTGGCATAATTCGCATATGGTGAAAAAAATCAGAGCTTAAATATACCATTTAATCAGGGTTTTCAAGGTTTAAAAAATGTATAGCTGCTACTGGTGCTCAGTATTGACTGGCTTATTAATCTATTATTCATATTAATTCAGAGAAATCTGTAAAATTACACAGCATACAGAAAATGTGTCTACTACAAGATGGAATTAGAAACAAAAGTGATTTTTTTTTTTTTTTTTCAGTTCTGGCAAAGGGAAACTGAAACAAGAAAGTGATGATTCAATTTTCACAGTATTTCATTCTATTTATTGTTTGTTTGTAATAACCCCTCTCAGCACTTCAACTCTCCACCTTGTTTATACATATTCAAACAGACTGATGACAAATTCTTTAATTTTAATAACTGAAACAAAGTCTAAAAGGACTTCATTGAGATCCTGAAGGCACTTATGATCCTTAATGGGTTGGCACAAACAAAAGAGACCTAGAAGTCATTATTTAAAAGCGGTGGGCACAAGGGGGTACAGTAGGCATTTTCTATTCATTCTTGACATGAAATTTGTCAGTTATTCCTCACACTTGTTTTGATTGGGGTGATGTCTTCTTTAATTGGTTGGTTTGACTCTTGACTTCATTTTCACTTCACAATGTAATTGGGGAGACCCATGTGGTCTGGAAGGGGGCTCTAGAGCTGGGGTCATATCTGGTATCATAACATCTCAAGATAAAGACTCTTGTAAATCAAGCTGCTGTGGTCTTTAAGTGTGTACCTGAGTTGCAAGAAATCACAAAGCTAACCTGCCCAAGGAATGTATCCAGTACTTGGTAATTTAATGCTTAAAACAAAAATTATTGTTTGGATAAAAAAGAAAAGATACCAGATTTGAACTAGGAAAACTGTACTCTTGACCTGAAATCAAAACAAACTGATTGCAGAATTTTGAATAAGTCACTTAATCTTGAGAGTCCTCAGAAAATTTATATGTAAAAGAAAAAGAACTGAACTTGATAATGGCTAAATCTTCCTCCAGATTTCTAGGATTCAGACTGGTCTCTTTATATGGAGCATATGACCACTTGTAGATACCAGATTTTTCTTTTTATTTTAAGGAAACATGCATACAGAGAGGGAGAGGGAGAAGCAGGCTCCCTACTGAGCAGGGAGCCTGATGCAGGGCTTGATCCCAGGACCCTGGGATCATGGCCTGAACTGAAGGCGGATCTTTAACTGACTGAGCCACCCAGGCGCCCCTAGATAACAGACTTTTAGATAGGAATAATACATCTCTCTAAAATGTAATGAAAATTTTCCTACTCAGGCATGCTGACTTGGCTTTAGCTGTATTAGAAGTACATGCTGTGTAGATGTTATTCTCTGAACATGAGCAAGTATGAAAGAGAGAACACTGTAAAACTTATGAGGCAATCAATTTGGTTTCTTCCCCCTCAGATCTGGGAGTTAGCTATTTTAGAAAGATCGTAATTGCTATAAAAACAAGAGAAATCACAAAAGTACTGTTCTCTCAGAGAATGAGAATTTTTCAGGAAATCACTATATAATAAAGTAATTTGAAGATTTTATTTTCATATTGGCATGAAATATAGACAATTCTGAGTCAAACTTATACTATCTCATACATCCCATCAATTTGCTACTGAAATATCCAGTTATAAGATACTAAATACTTTCATTCTTGGGCATCTTGAATCTGTGATCTCTTTTCAACTTGGAAATGAATTTCCCGAAACCCCTGAGTTTGAAACGAACCCTTTTATCCCTACTCATTTTCTATGGGACTTAACATATTAATTCTAAAATAAATTTCTTTAAGGGACGTCTCCCAACCCAGCTTTGTCTTTTTGCTTTGCCAAAGACTTAGCAAATGACTCTTGGGAATTAGGGGTAGGAGGGAGGGCGACAAGAGTACAAGGGAGGCAGAGAAAAAGAAAATAGAGCAGAAGAATAGAAAGGTGTGCTTACACTGAGTGTGGTTTGAAGTGGGAACTGTTTTGAAACAGAACGGAGACAGTTTGTATATGAACCAATGGGTATCAGAGGTATGGTGTGGTGAGAGTAGTGACAGACATGATCTAACTGTCCTTTCCACTGTCCTTAAATTCAAACACCCATCCCCATCATTCCCAGCAGTTAAAGTACATAGTGGAGATATATATATATATAGATATATATATATATCTATATATATATGGCAACATTTTGTAAGGTACATTCTACTATCTATTACTTTTTGCTTTTTGCCTCTCAATGACTTTCTTTGCCTTGGAGCTTTCTGACCTTCAGAATTACCACACATTATAACTACTGTATTTCTTGGTGTCAGGAGAATTTTACTTGTCATTATTCCACATCTTATCAGGGCTGCTGATATTGAAGAAATTCCCAATTCTCCTTTAGATCCCGACTGTGTTATGGCAAATCTTCCATCTTCTGCCTAATGACATGTATGAGTAGAGCAGGCAAGAAATGAACATAAAGCAGCCTACCGGATATTGCAAATGCTACGTAATATAAGGTGGTTCTGCTTAAGAAAATTACCGTCTAGCTTTTCATATTTACAAAAAATATTGCTTTTTATATTAGCATAGACTGGTGCAAGCAGATAATTCATACAAAAAAAAAGAGAAATAAGATGTGAGGCAGTCATACTTTTTCATTTTTCAATTATTAATAATTTTAAAGTGTGATAAATTCTAGAGGTTTTGGAAGTAGTCTCAGTGCATTCTAGGGGAATATTAACCAAGACAAAAGTAGAATTATTGGAAGTGTGCTGTCCGCATTGTACAATTAATCCTATGAATAAATCTTGATTGTGAAAAAAAATTGTATGTAGGTGAGATTTTTGAGAACTGGATGGAAAGGGTCTGTGATTTATTAAATGATATTTGGGTCAGATATTTTGCATTTTACACTGGTGTCCTCCCATGTCTGATGATCTGATTGCCTGTCAGATAACAGTAACATCTGCCGCTTCTAGCCACAGAGAAGCTCGTGACAGCTGTGTGATGCTGCCCTAGAATTCATGCCAGAACAGTCCTCTTTGAATATCAGCAGACCACCTGGGTACCCAGCTGCAGTGTGCAACAACATCTCCTGCTCTCTTGCAGATGCCAGACATACTTAAAAAGAACTTGGGTGGTGTGACGGAAGAAAACTCGGTACCTCAGAAAGAGTTATCCTTCAGCGAATCTCCCATCTAAAAACTGTCCATCTCACCTGACTGTGGGCATAGCATTTTAGTTTAAATGAAATTTCCTGTATAAATGGGAATGTGGTCAAATGCTTTTCCAATGTAAGGCCCTGGGACAAACCTGAGAGGAAGAAATAAGGTCTCCCCTCTCAAGCATTTTTCTTCAGGCCTTGGCTGGTGTCCATTCGGCAAATATATACTAGCCTTTATATTGATGTCAAGCACCATGCAGGGCTCTGGGGCATAGAGGAAGAATAAAAAAGCATGGCTCTCTGTCTTCAAGTAGCTCACAGCCCATCTAGTTGCGACTGTTAGTACAGGACATATGAAAGTCCAGTCATCAATTTGCATCTGACAGGTGAAGAGTAGTCTCTCATGCCTACAAGAAAAGAACTGTTTTAAGAGGTACTTATCCTAACAGTAATCCTTTCATGGACAGAATTTTCTTTTCCTAGTTTTTAGTCAGCAAGAGACATTTTGTTTCTTGACAAGGACCTGAGACATTTTTATAGGAAGCTATAAGTTTTGCTTCAGATAAATACTTACCCTGGAGAGCCCATATAAAGCTCTAATGCTATCAATGGAAAACTAAGATTCCTTTCCAAAAAATCATCTTACAGGCATCTCTCTTTTTTTTTTTTTGGCCATAAAAATGCTTAGTGAGATAAATGTGAAATATATAAAAATATCCATATTGATGTCACTTCTAGCACTCATTACAAATATCCATAAGACCCATTACGAAGGAAGATAATATTCTACTTTGACAGTTTTTGGACTTTTAAAAATAAATTGGTAGTAGTCAATGTTGGCTATCTCAAACTTTAAAAGAGGATGGAGAACTAACCACAAAAATCACCACATTAGCTTGATACTTTGCTCACTTAACTCACAAACAAGGACAGTGCTGTTTGGCAAAGTTTATTTGACCAGATACAATGTTAAAGCACAATGAAGGTAAGTTCCCAGTCTCTCTTTACTAGAATTGCAAGATGTCATTCTTGTGACATTTAAAGGTTTTTTAATAGAGAACATCAATGCTCATTAAAATGCTTGCTAAAGAAGATGTGTTTATCCAAACCTTGCTCCTCTTAACAAACCTCGATATCAAAACCATTGTCTCTCTGGAGAACTTTTGCCTTTCTACTTTTTTTTGAATTTAAGAACAGCTGACCTGACTTTCTATGCATTTCCACCTTGAAACATCTCACACTGCCTTAGTTTCTTCTTTAGGAAAACGAGGAAACTTTTCTCTTCAAAATTAAACCCTGCCCTTGGGATGTTGAACTCAGAATAAAGGAGGACTAAAGGAGCAGAGGACATGGGGTTAATGTTCAGCCCTGCCAATTTCTAGTCGCATGATTTAGTTTCTTTGAAACTCAAAACCATTATTTAGAGAATTAGACAGTAATGACAACTCACCCACAGTATTCTGGTAAGGGCACAGGAAAACATGATGAACATAAAACTGGTACAAACTATAAACTGTTGCACAGATGTCCTTTAGTATCTATAATATTTTTTCAGCTCCTGTAAGTATTTATCTCACCAATTGTGCCTTCCTCTTTCTTCTTCAATATCACCTACTTTTTCTAATAATACTTCCTATCAGCTTGTATTTTATGACAAAATAAAAGAACAACAAATATAAAATAATCAGTTTTATCATATTTACCCTTCACGTTACTATGTGTTTTCTTTCCTACTTACTGGGAAACTTCTTAAAGTTTTTCTTTTCTCTACATATCTTCGCAATTCAATTTTCTTCACAACTTATATTCTAGTATCTTGATTCTATGGTCTGCAACTGCTCATAAAGCTTTTGACGGGCTCTCATTATTCTTTCTCGCTTCTTTGCAGCATTTGACACTGTTGACAATCACCATAACTTTCTAAGTTTTTGTGATATATATTTGTTCTGCTCTGACAGCCTTGACTTAGCATTCAGTTTCTCTTCTTTTTCCTCCCGCCCCTAAATGTTGGTGCCACCTAAGGACATGCCTTGCTATTCTGCTCTCCCTATTTTCTTTCTTGGCAAACTCATCGATTCTCACACACTCATTTAATTATAAATTCTGTAACGCTAACTCTCAAATCTGTCACTTTCCCTATACTTTACCTCGACACTGCAACACATTTCCAGCTTCTTCAGGTACATCTTTAACTTTCCATGACCTTAAAGAGCTAAGAGTTCCCTTCTGTTCTCCAACTGTAAAAAGAAAATTTGTACTTTCTGGGGTTTTTCTCATGCAGGGTCAGAGAAATGATCAAGGAACAAACCTTACATCAGTCCTAATTACTATCCAACTACATTATTACAGAATTAGTGTGGGGAAAAATTTATTTAAATCTTCTCATGTTAATTCAAAAGTTATAGAAGGTATCATAATTACTCAAACCCCAATAGCTTTGTTTGGCCAATTAAAAGTTATAGACTATAAAATTAGATGGCCAGTATTTAAATATAAACACAAAGAATTTGGTTGATCTCTTAGAGAAAAAACCCAAAAATTAGAATTGCATATTATAGGATTGTGAAGTAATGGAATGAGTAGAAAAATGTAGTCAAACCTCTCATAATTGAAACAGTTAATGCAGAAATATATTTTAGCATTCAAGAAGTGCTAATAATTCTATACCAAAATTTGATTTCAATTTTATCCTATTTGCACTGTAAACCAGTGAGCAGTTTTATTATAAAGGATCTTAAGGACTTTTAACTCATCAAGTTTGAATTTTTGCAGACAGAGAAGGAGTGTTCATTTGGATTTATTTTTAAAGGGTAATTTAAAAATTACACATTAGAAGTCTATACCAAATAAATTTAAATAAAAAACTTAATGAAATTTAAAAAAATCTACTACTACCTTTTAAATAATACTTAAAAACTCAGTTTTACTGGTACTTAATACTCAAATTGTGAACAGTTGGATCAAAGTCCTCCCTCCACATTATTTCACACCTTCAAAAGAATCATTCCTAGTATCTAGAATGTTATTGCTGAAATCAGTCAGCCTTATTTAAATAAATGTCATAATTGGTTTCCTTTTTTAACTACATTTTTGGTTGACTAGAACAACAGTAAAACGATTGGTAGTCATGTACTTAAGATAGATATCACTAAGTGTGACAGTATAATCATAGCTTAAGATGTTGCACATTTATTGCAGTGGTTACCATAGAGATTTAAATTTAGCTCTTTAATAAAAAGTGCATGAATTCAATTTTGAATGCATTAATTTTGGCTAGTAAAGAGCATTAGGTTTCCCAACTGAATGTGCATATATAGAAACAAGAGTTTGGGAATTCTGTCCTAGAAATCTTTAAGGGATCAGATATAGGTATGTAAAAATAATTGGTTCATTTCATCATTTTTAATGAATACTTTATTAATTCTGTCACTTGAATCCCAGTTCTGCAAAATACATATTTCATGAGTTAGTTACATGTTCTTCATGTAATTTTCAAGAGAGAAAACATAAGGTGGGGAGACCAGATACTTTAGCCTAAACTTAAGTATGGCTGAAAGCACAAAGGAGCACCATAAGAGTATACAGAGAAAACAGAGCTTGCTGTTTTCTAGACCCTGTTCCTCTCCTGCCCTGCTGTCTACACGACAAGATCCTTGGGTTTTTAATTTATAAATTCTTCCCAGACTATCCTAGATCACAGAAATTTTTCCTTCTTTTGAACTTGATGCACTTTGTATCTGTACTTTCAGAGAACACCTAGACCATACTGGACTTTCTAAGACAGAGGAAGAGCTACATCTCATATATACTACCTACAGTGTCTAATGCAGGTCTAAGTATGTAATTATTATATTGATTGATGGGTAAAATGAGGTTAGATTGATACCTGGCTGTTATAGAGAGGCAATCTGAAGTATAATGCAGACATTATCAAAAGCATTAAAGATAAAACTAATTGGGGAAAAAGTTCCTCATATTTTAACCCATGTTGAAATGCATTATAATCACATGTATAAAAGAATTCTGTAAAGGGCTATTAAATGTAAAGCCTCATCAACAAATAAACTCCTCGAGAGCGTGGCCTGGCAGCCTGTTTTGTTCATTTCTATATCTCTACCTCTAGTAGCCAGTATACTGGTTAGTACATAGCAGGTACATGTTAATTATTGGCTGAATAAATCAATCAATCAAATATTGTTCTGAGAGAATGAAGATTTCTTAACCTTTGAAAAAGAAACCTTTATGTCCCCAAAAGCATTAGGATATTTGTGATCCTAAAGATTTAGAATGTGAGAATATGCGTGCCTGGGCGGCTCAATGGGTTAAGCCTTTGCCTTCAGCTTTGATCATGATCTCAGGGTCTAAATTTATTTCTGCCTAACAAATTATTATAACTGATATTTTTGCTTGTCAATATTTGAACTCTATGGGCATTTCTAGATAGTTCTTTCCTTTTTTTTTTTTTTTAAAGATTTTATTTATGTATTTGACAGAGAGAGAGAGATCACAAGTAGGCAGAGAGGCAGGCAGAGAGAGAGGAGGAAGCAGGCTCCCTGCTGAGCAGAGAGCCTGATGCGGGCCTGAAGGCAGAGGTTTAACCTACTGAGCCACCCAGGCGCTCCATTTCTTTACTTTCTTTATATACTGGAAAGAACATGTAAACTATAATCCCCCAAAAGTCTACAAATTTTTTGCCTCATTTACATACTCTTCTGCTCGGTAAGAACCTTTGCCTTTCATTTTACCATTATTTATTATGTCAGCTCTCATTTCCTTTCCACTTCGTTGCTTGTGCAATTTGGAAATAAATGGGATTTCACATCATAAGACATTTCACTTGGTTATATCCTTCAGATAAATATACCACTGTTTTCATTGTGATTTGGAAGAAAAAGAAAATTGGGGCACTTAAAGAACATTTATTTCATCTTGCTGATTAAAATACTGGTTATTGAAAAAATAGCTAATATTTTTAAGGTAATGAAAACAATAAAATTAGTATTTCCATAGTACAGTACAGCTTATTAAAAATTTCAATGTCTCATTTAATCCACACAACTGTCCTGAGAGATAGATTGTTAGACTCCCATCAATAGGGTAAAGTAACTGGACTAACATATACTGAGAATCTAAAGTATATAGGTCTACAGTTGACTAGATACTATCCACACATTTTCTCTTCATTTCTTTCTCCTTGGTGGATCCATTCAGAGAGACAGAGAGAAGAGAGACAGAGAGACAGAGAGACAGAGAGGGAAAGAGAGAGAGTTTGTATGTGTGTGTAAATATTTTGACAGCTTTACTGAAGTATAATTAACATATACTGAACTGTGTAATTTAAACTGTATACCTGACACCATCATCACAATCAAGATAAACGAATATATCCATTACCCCCAACTGTTTTCATGTGTCCCTTCCTTCTACCTGCCTCTTCTCTGCCCTGCCAATACCTTATTCCTAGACAGTTTATCTGCTTTTTGTCACTTAAGGATTAGCTTGCAGTTACTAAAATTTTATATGAACTGACTCTTATAGCATGTAAAGTATTTTGTCTGATGTCAGTATGAGTCAATGCAATTATTTCAAAATTCAAAATGTTATATGGTGTTATCAATAGTTCCTTTATTTTTCTGAGTAGTATTCTATGTATGGACATACCATAGTTTATCTATTCACCTTTTATTTATTTTTTTTTAAGATTTTATTTATTTATTTGACAGAGATCACAAGTAGGCAGAGAGGCAGGCAGAGAGAGAGGAGGAAACAGGCTCCCTGCCAAGCAGAGAGCCCGATGTGGGGCTCGATCCCAGGACCCTGGGATCATGACCTGAGCTGAAGGAAGAGGATTTAATCCACTGAGCCCCCAGGCACCCCTATCTATTCACCTTTTATGGAAATCTGGATTGTTTCTGGCTTTTGGCTATTGCAAATAAAACTGCTATGAAGATGACTATACAACTCTTTCTATGGACATATGATTTTCTTTCCTTTGAGCAAATACCTAGGAGTTGCTAAAGAAATCTTGAATAAAACCAGGTGCCTGGGTGGCTCAGTCGGTTAAGCATCTGACTTCTGCTCAGGTCATGATCCCAGGGTCCTGGGATGGAGCCCCTCATTGGGCTTCCTGCTCAGTGGGTAGCCTGCTTCTCCCTCTCCCACTCCCTTTCCCTGTCGTATTAATAAATAAAATCTTTTTAAAAAAGGAGTAAAAATGCTTTAGAGTTATTGTTACCATTTACATTTCCACCTCTTTTGCATGTTCTTCCAAATTCTTACCAACACGGTCCTTTTTGATCATAGCTATTCTAATAGATGGGTAATGTGATTTCACTATGGGTTTAATTTCATTTATCCGGTAACTAATAATATTAAGGATTTTCTCATGTGCTTACTTGCCATCTTTTAGTCTGCTTCCGTGAAGTATCTATTCAAATCTTTGAGTCATTTTTATTGGGTTGATTCTTTTTTTTTTTTTTTCTTATCACTGAGTTTTGAGAGGGCTTTTATTTGTTTGTTTGTTTGTTTTTGGACACAAGCCCATTATCAAGTAAATTATTTGTTGCCAGTTTATTCCTCTCAGAAGCATATCCCTTCAGTCTCGTCACAGTGGCTTTGAAGAGCAAACAATTTTCATTTTGATGAATTCTAATTTGTCAATTTGTACTTTTATGGTTTGCTTTTCAGAGGTCAGAAGTTTTTTCTCTTATGTTTTCTTTTATAGTTTTATAATTTAAGTTTTGCATTTTGAATTAATTTTTATATGGCGTGAGATGTGGATCTAAGATATTTTTGTCTACATGGATAGCCAGATATTCTAGCACTGTGTACTGAAAAACTATCATTTCTCTACAGCTTTGTTTTTATTCTTGTAATGCCTGTCAAGCTTTGCTATTTGAGTAATCCTGACCTCATAGTTTGAGTTGGGAGGTAGTATCCCTTCTTCAACTTTCCAAAAGTTTGTGTAGAAATGTTCTTCTTTTGCCCAAAATATTTGGTAGAATCCACCAGTGAAGTCAGCTGACAATAGAGTTTCCTTTGTAAAAAGTATTTCTTTTTAAACTACAGATTTCATTTCCTTACTAGATATTGGGGTATTTGCTTGTTATATTTTTTTTCTTGCAAGCATTGATAGTTTGTGTCTTTTCAGAAAGGAGTCTACTTTACCAAAATTGTCAAGTTTATTGTCATAATGTTAAGTGTTATTTTATAACCTTATAAAGATCTGTAGAGGCCATAATAAAGTTACTTTGTTCATTCTCAATATTAGTAATTTGTCTCTTCTATTTTTCCTATTAAGTTTGGCTAGAAATTTATCAGTTTTATTGATCTTCTCAAGGAAACAGCTTTTGATATCACTCCTTTCATCTAAAATTTCCTCTTTTATATTTCATAATCTCCTCTTTAAATCTTTGTTTTTTTCCTTTTTCTTATATATTTTGGGGTTACTCCCCTTTTCTCTATTTTCTGAAGGTGGAAGCTGAAGTCATTAATTTTAGATCTCATTTTCTTCTTTCTAATACACATGTTTAGTGCTATAAATTTCCCCTAAATATTACTTTAGTCGTACCACAAACTTTAATATGTTGTGTTTTCATTTTCATTCAGTTAAAAAATATGATTAATTTCACTTTGACTGCTTCTTTGATCCATGGGCTATTTAGAAGTGTATTATATAGTTTCCCAGTATTGATCTTTCCCCATGCTTCATGAATCACCCTGCCTGCAGAGTACACAGGCACTCTTGCTGGTCCTATGTGAGCATTGTGTAATGAGACCTCTAATCTTGCTGATGGTTTTTCCCTTAATCTTCATTGTTGTCTCACACATATGCACTGATCAGCACTCAGTATTTCCTGAGTTCTCTCTGTGCAACTTTCTCCTTTCCATATTCTGTCCACCAAATTATAGCTGCCTAGGTCTTCCCAAACATTTGGCTTCGTCTTTTCAACTCAGGAGTCAGCTGGGATCTGCTGAGATCCCCCTTCTGTAGCTGACATCTAGACACTTTCTCAAGGCCATAAGCTGAGGCAAACTTAAAGGCTCTCCTTTTTCTTTCCCCTCTCTCAGACCACTGTCCTGCATGACCTGCTATCCAATGCCTTGAAACAATTATTTCATATATTTTTTCCATTTTTGATTGATTGGGTGTGTTTGTGTGTCTCTGTGTGTGGACCCTGTACCTGTTACATCAAGTCTTGATGACACGTTTTAACTCAGTGTTTTACTTCAATAATATGAGTATGGGTAAATGTTTAAAGGATATCTGTAGTTATCTTAAAGGATGTTGCAGCAGTCTAAAAAGAATGTTTTTTCTTTTTTCTTTTCTAAAATGTAATCTCTTTTCTGGGTAGGAGTTTTGGAACCACATCTTGACTAACACTTAGAGCAGAAGCACTTGTGTAAGTATTGCATATTCTTGTTTTAAAGGGATTTTCATGTATAATCTCTCATTTGATTATCTGTAGTCAAGGTCAGATTATTAAGGCCATGGTTGTTACTAAGTGATGCTCAGGAGTGTCGTGACTTGCTCAAAGTTGCGCAGCTTGCAACCACTTAGGAATAACACCCACCATATATGACATACTTCATGTGTGGTAAGTAGGATGCTTAGCTCTATCTAAACAACCTCATTTAATCTTCCCCAAAAACATATCAGAAAAGTGTTAGAATTTTCCTTGTTTCATATATAAACAAACCAGAGCTTCGAAGACATACTACCTTATCCAAATTTATACAGCTGGGAAATGCTCCAGCCATCTTGAACCCAGGTGGCCTGGTCCACATTCTTAGAACCACTAGACTACTTCTCATAGAAGTGAGATGATCTTCTGACTATCTTCTTACTCTCTTTTTCCATGACCTCAATTGGTTCAACAATGGCAGATTTTTTCATTTTAAAATGGACAAAACATTGTCCACTCTTGGGAATACTGCTCTTGTGTTATTGCTCATGAAAAGCAAGAACTTTTTTGGATAATGCTTATTGGGTAGTACTTATGGTGGTATCAGGAATATCACTTAAAGGTAGATGACTCTTTTGATAGGGGTAAATTCATACCATACTGGGTTCATTCTGTCATCAGTTACATGGATACTCATTTCTGAGTTCTTCCTATTTAAAATTTCAACCCCTACCCATCTCTAACATCTACCATTTCATATTCCTCTTCCCTTATTTTTTCTCTTTAACACTTACCACTAAAATTTTAATATATTTATTTATTTTGTTTACTATTTGTCTCCACTAACATATAAGTGCCATATTGACACAAAGTTTTGTCTGTTTTGTTCACAACTGTATCCCGGACAACTAATGAATAAGAACTCAATAAACATTGGCTAAATAAATGAACATTTATGCTTAAACAGTATTCTTAAGATTTACGTTATTTTGATTGTTATATAATGGAGTGGAGAGCAATATATGAGACCAAGTTTTCAGAAGCATTAGGATGTACCTGTACACATTCACACACCTATTGGATGTGTATCATCAATTCTAAGAGGCTAAAGCCTGTAAGAGGAAGATAAGATCACTAGATGAGACAACCATCTCAGAACTGTGGAGGAAGATTACATTTGTTTGTTAGCTCCTCCCTTCTCTCTTGATAATACTATCAGCTGTTAAGACTGTCATGTTATGAAAATATAAATCTTAATGGAGAAGTAGTGATATGATAGTAACATAGCCACTCGTCTCAGAATGCCAGAGTTCAATTCTCAGCTATTCCACTTATAAGCTTTATAAGTATTACAAGTCACTATTATTTTATGCTAAAGATATTCATCCTGAGAAGTCAAGGGATTCTTCAACCCTCTGAAACCATATTCAAATTTATTGTGTGTAAGAGGTAAGATGTATCTTTCTTAGGAGGTCTCAGGTTTTCATCTCCTTTTCAACACCTCTCAGTACTTACAATACTTAGGGTATCAAAAGCCAAGTGCTACTGTTATAAATAAATCTACACAAATACATTCTTTTGGATTATCTTGAACTCCTTAGCACCAGATAAAATGCTAATATTTTATAAGCTCTTAATTTTTCTGTGGTTTTTACTTATCCCACCTGCACAGACTAGAGCTACAAAATACTAACTTCACTATTATTTTATTCACCTTTTCACAATGGAGGTTGAGTGATTTCCCTATACTAATATGACAGAGTCAAGAAAATCTCATACAGATTTTTTAAAGATAAATCATCGCATTTTACTGTCAATAATACCTACGTATCTCTCTCAAGGAAATGTGGTTCTTGGAGAGTAAAAGCATCATGCCTTATTCATTTTTGAAGCCTCAGCATCTGAAAAGTGTATAGCACATACTACATGCTCAACATATGTCTGTTGCATAATGACTGACCCGGATATTAGCCTCAGGTTTTCTGATTTTAAATCTTCAACATATTATCATTTCATTAGGTCACATATCTTTTCATGAAATTATTCTGAAGGGAGAGTCTCATTTTTTTGTAATATACTGTCCTAGCATTTTCTCTTACTCAATATCTTCCTCAGCTAGAGTATTAAATATCAAAAACACATTTACATTCAAGTCATAGAAAGAGAAGAGTCTAATAGAAAGCAAAATAAATACTTTGTTTCTGTAAGAAGTATATGGAAACTGAAGCCAGTGGTTCATTTAAAAATATTCAAATCAGTCACTTTTTACGGTAGTCTCCCCTTATTCATGAGTGGTATTTTCCAAGCCCCCAGTGGATGCCTGAAACCAAGGATGGTACCAAATCCTATATATACTATGCTTTTTTATATATATATATACATACTTACAATAAAGTTTAATATATAAACTAGGCATGGTGAGCACTTAGTAATAATCATTAATCATAAAATGAACAATTATAAGAATATACTGTAATAAAATTTATGTGACTATGTTCTCTCTCTGAAAATATATTATTGTACTGTACTCACCCCTCTTCTTGTGATGATACAAGATAATAAAATATCTACATGATGAGATGAAGTGAGGTAAATGATGTAGGCATTGTGACATAGCATTAGGCTACTACTGTTGACCTTCTGACAATACATCAGAAGGAAGATCATCTGCTTCTGGATTACAGTTGACCGCAGGTAACTGAAACCGCGGAAAGCAAAACCACATATAAGGGGATGTTACTGTGCTCTATTTCTTTGTAATTTCATACAACCAATCAAAACTAATCTCCTGTGTCATTTTCCAGGGATCTGATCATTCCTACAGCCACCAGTTGCATTCACTCTGTCTGTCCCCCTGGTATCTGTTTCACCTACCATATTCCCCAATCCTCCTTTTTGGTGCATTTATGTATCTGTTGCCTTTTCTGATCATGTTCTCCTAGTTTTTCGTATTACTCCACTAGGCTGCTCCCTAACATAGCTTTCAATTAGTTGGATAGAGAACATCCATCTGATATGGAAGCTATGTGATGAAAGTAAGGGGAGTCCACTGGCAGAGATTCAAGCTTAGTAGTTAAGGGGAAAAAAGGTAGGTAATAGGATCAAAGATAATAGCAATATTGCTATATTGATTTTTTTCCTTGTATAATCCCAGCACAACATAAAAGGAACATCAGCTAATGAATGGGTAAATACTTTCATTCCTACATCTCAGGGCAAGAGAAAATTTTTTGTTCAACTTTTGAATATACTACCTTCCTTCATTCCTTGTTTCCTTCCTTCCTTCCGCTCCTCTGTTCTTTTTTTAACCGTTATCTCTTATTTTCTGCACTTTGAGAACTACACCAAGTGAAAAGGGTCCCCAAATGTCCCTAAAGGTTATGCAAAGATATACAATGTGCCTGATGTCAAGAAGACATTCCTGAGTATGGTGCTAAATCTCATGGGGCAAGTTCTAATCTGACTGTAAGTACATAAGCAAATATGGAAAGAACAAAACTCCATTAGCTAATGATGTTCTCAGACATTTGGCTATAAGGAAGGTTTATAGGCAAAAAAATTGTATAAGAAGGCCATTCTAGTGGTTCTAAAATAATTCAGATTACTGAGATCCACCAAATTCCGCATTACATAAATTCAAAGTAATTCTTATTCTCAAATTTTTACTTTTCTTACACATCATATAATTATATTTTGTTAGTGAAAAACAAACTTTACTTTCTAAATGAGAAACTAAAAGTTATAACTCTTGCACTTCACAGATAATTATATCTAAACTCTAATAATTTTATTACATAATTTTGGCAAAATCAATACAGTGTTTTGAATATTTCATGTTAAATTCTACAAAGAAAGAAAACAACAGTGTTATTAACTTAATTCATTTAAAAATAATAATATATGTGGTTTGAAGAAAAAACAGTATTCTAGCACTTATCATCTGTTAGCATGAAGGCACATTTATGTGTCTGCTTTTTAGATTTCTATATATAATAAAATATAAAAATTATTCATATGCTTTCCAATATCATATGCATGAAGGATTAATCCTTAACTTTTCATTTGCTTGGAAGGCCTTTTAATAAGTGAATTTGCATTATTCAAACTGGTTTATCAAACACTAATGTCTATAATTGTGAAATCAATCATGCTACTTGCAGAATTATCCAGAGTTCCTTTGACCACAGGTTATTCTTAAAGGTATTTGAAAATAACCTCAGGTAGCACCTGCAAATTCAGGTAACATAAATACTTCCAAATTTCAGTTCAAAAACACAATGTGATTTTAAAGGGTAATGCTTTATTTAAAAAAATAAAGCCCTTCTTTATTTCAAAAACTGAAAGCCCTAATGTCTTTGCACATGAATAAAAGAATTATTTTTGAAAACTTTAAAAAGAGCTATAATTTCCCATTTAATAGTAAATATTGCATGCAAAAAGACTCTAGCAAATCTTAAAATAAGTATCAAAATGACCAACTGATCAGTAATTTGCATCACTACAAAAAAAAAAAAAAAGATTTGACAGTAAATTACTGGGTCTGTATGTGCATGCTAAGCATAGTGTGTTCAGAGTTAAAAAAATAAAGTAAAATGGAATTACCCTAAAAGACATTTCAAGATTCTCTCCACCCCAGATATCCATTCCTGCATCGTAAGTTCCTATCTCTTCAAAGTAGTTTCTGTCAATAGAAAATAGGCCACCAGCCATAGTAGGGGTCCTAGTTGAAAAAAACAAAAAGAAAAGAATATTTTTTGAAAACAATGTGTGGACTTTAATGAAACTATAGCAAATAGTTTTGAGACATTTTAAATAAAAAAAAATAGTACTCAAAAATCTCAAACTGGAAACATAAAGCCAAGGAGCCAGAGGTTTTAAAATTGGTAAGCAGCATTTTATTTCACATTTTTTTTTTTAAAGATTTTATTTATTTATTTGACAGAGATCACAAGTAGGCAGAGAGGCAGGCAGAGAGAGAGAGAGGAGGAAGCAGGCTCCCTGCTGAGCAGAGAGCCCAATGCGGGGCTCGATCCCAGGACCCTGAGATCATGACCTGAGCCGAAGGCAGTGGCTTAACCCACTGAGCCACCCAGGCGCCCCTATTTCACATTTTCTATAAAACTAAATTTAGATTAGTCTCTATTTTTCTTACCGGTGATAAATAGATAATATGGAAGGTACACTGACCACTTAAGAGGGAGGCATCTATATTCCCTCCGAAAGGCATAGTGAAGAGAAGTTAGTGCTCTTAGCCTTACCAGTTGTGATCTTTTGTCACCTAATTATACATAATTTTAATGTGAATTCTAGAAACCTGTGCGAATGGTTTCTCTATGAAATGATCTATAATCTATTTAAATATAAAAATATTAAACACTATAAAATGTTTATAGGCAATAAGCATCTAACAATAGATACAGAAATATTTTTTTAAAGATAAGAGCTTTACATCTATTCACTTATTTTTCTCTTTACTCAAGTAAAATGATAAAGTTAATCACACAACCCTATGGATAGACATAAATCCCATTTGATTAAAAAGAACATTTTGCACAGCATCTAAAACTTTTTCCTAGGAATAAATGTCTTTCGACTCTCACATCTGAAATTTCTCTATAGGAACTACGACATCAAATGTTAAGTTTATAAAGGATTACTTAATTAATTTTAAGAGATTAATCAAAGTCAATGGTTAATGTATGAACTATGCAAGTCTTCCTATATAAGCCATATAAATTGAAACTAAAATAGAAAATTCTAGTTTTTCACAAATGGATCTATCTATACTGACAATTATTATTTTTTAATGTTAATTGTTAGAAGAGAGGTTTTAAACCTTCCTAGCACATTAGAAGCCCCCGAAACACCTTTAAAAAACACATTTCCATGCTTGGGTATTGCTCTCCACAGATTCAGATTTAATTGGCCTGGGGTGGGGCGCCATCTTTCGTAATGCGTAAAGTCCCCTGGTGATTCTAATGTGCTGCTGAAGAGGAGAAATGCAGATCTAAGGGTTTTGGAATGCTCATCCAAATAGTCTGAGATTGTGGGGAAAAAAAACAAGAACAAACGTTGTTTTTCTCAAGATTATATCCTCTTCTGCCATAGGATACGCTCCTGTCCTCTAACTGAACAATGTAGTTTATTGAAAAAACACCAAATAATATTGTACTTGGATATCGACCATATTGCAAAGTTCTCTATTTCTCCCAGTGCTCTCACTCTTTTATACTCAAGCAATTAACTGTCCATCAGCTGGAGTAGCAGAGCCTCCTTAGTCTCAGAACTATTTTATTACTTCTGGTCTTGCTGCCTTGCTATCATGAACAGTATCATTGACCTTCTGAGTTATAATGAGAAACACTAACACAGCCAAACAGATGGTAATTATGGAGTAGCCACGACCCTCACCTGATTGGGGTTTTGAAATTCTGCAGTAATAACTATACAAGGTGTAATAGTGCTGGGTAGTCCATTTAATGAAACTAGGAACAAAAATTGCTGCAATTATCTTATCATAATGCAACCAAGTGCTTAAGAATGTTAAGTGATGCATTTTTAATGATCAGTTCAGAGTGCCTACCCACTTCTCTATTTACTAATCAAGTACTGATGCATTTAGCTTAAATAAATGCATTGAATTTCATTTTAATGTTGGTCATAATTCCTACAAATATATGAGAAATGTATAATAAATGACAAAAATAATTTATATATTTAATCATAAGAATGACTCAAAAGTTTCACTTATGCTTAAAAGGTAACAAAAATAAGAACATAAAGTCACAATTCCTCAAAAAAAAAAAAGTCCTTTATTTTCTGAAGACAGATGCTTCTAGGGAGAGGGTTTTTTGTTTTGTTTTTTTTTTTTTTTTTTTTTTTTTGGATTTGCAATGTCAGCTCTCTCAAACAGTCCAGAGACTGTGCCTTATATAATATCTACAGCCATACCCAGGTGTTATGCAACATGTTCTATTCTAATCTAAGTTAACTTTTCTGTACTGTCCCTAATGAATTATTTGCATATGCCTGTGTGGACCTTAAGCGTTCAGGATGCCTAGAAAATTAAAAACCTATGTAAGGACTAACCCTATTAATCAATTTAACCCATTGGCTGGGAAGGGGAGAAATAATCAGACCAATGGCTGTGACTACTGCCTACCACACAGTCAGTAGGTGAAGATGAACGGAGTTAGTAGAAGTGAAGCACTTAGCACAATTCCCAGCACATAACAAATAGTTAATAAGGTTAGGTGGTATATCTTTGAATCTGTCTTCACTGTTGCTGATAACCATTCATTGGTCTTGAGTGTCCTTCACTTAATTTTGACTTCTCACACACACCCTCATTTCATTTCAAAACCATTTCAATCTACTTCAGATCCAAGATGTTGAATTCTGAAATCTGCCTCTAGGAACACAACTTTCTATTTTTTAACTGCTCCTATTTCAATCCTGTAACAGTCACTTTTTTATTCCACCTCTGTGTTTAGGGTTCCTTAACTACTCATTCCCACATAATAACCCCCTTCAGGAATTGCTCCTTTCTGTCCTCTCACTTGCTCTCCAAGGTTCTGCCAGGTCAGTGAAAGAAACAGCTTAGCATCCTAAGTTCTCTGGCCTTCCCTTAACTGACCCAATTCTCTTTTTGTAAATTTCAGTGTCTGGGTAAATCTACCCTTGCGTTATCTACTTCTGCTCCTCAGAGCCAGAGAATCACTGAAAAAGTATTAAAATGAGGTCGACTGGTAATACATCAAGTCCACATTCCCTCGGCTTACCTATGAACAGCTAACAATCCTTTTATCTGCTCACCTTAACAATCTTTTAATTTGCTCACCTGTCTCATTTTTTAATGGACTCTTACCTAAAAGTTCTGGACTCATCTCAAAAAACTGAAGATTAAGGCAACGCATAAAATCAAAATTCCCTCGGCCATGAACTCTAAACTCCTTCAGTCTCAGTATGTGTCTGTGTCTTCTCATGGCCTCTTCCTTACTCCTGCCTCAGAACAAAGAGTGTCTCCTTCTTCATTATGAGCTAACATCCACTCTTCTGCCCTCAGCCGGCTCTTTTCTGACTATTCTTTCAGCCACTTGCTCATTGACTATTACCTTAATGTTTTACGCCTTTGGTTTCTAGACTGTCCCCTAGAGTTTATGGTACTGCTCAATCAAGTTCTATTCTAAACCAGAATAGTTCTTCACCCCACCCTACAACTCACTCAAACGAGGGATATATATTTTCTATTCCTTTCACTGGTAACCTTATTGAAAGGATGCTCTCACATACTCCCTCAACTCCTCTTGACCTTCTAACGGGAATCTGGATCTTGCTCCCACCTCTACAATAACTTCTTTCTGAAAAGTCCACACTGATTCTGAACTTCGATAGGCTTTCTTTCAAATGTCTCTTCTTTTGGAAGCATTTGAACACCATTCGGCCTCCCTGCTTAAAACACATTTCACCCCTGACTCCAACTGCATTTTTTCCAGAGAGGTTTTCCTTATTCACTTTATAATTCTTTTTTTTTTTTTTTAAAGATTTATTTATTTATTTGACAGAGAGAGATCACAAGTAGGCAGAGAGGCAGACAGAGAGAGAGAGAGGAGGAGGAAGTAGGCTCCCTGCTGAGCAGAGAGCCCAATGTGGGACTCGATCCCAGAATCCTGAGATCATGACCTGAGCTGAAGGCAGTGGCTTAACTCACTGAGCCACCCAGCCGCCCCCACTTTAAGATTCTTACTACTGTCCCTTCCTTTTCCTTTTCCTTGCTGGCTGCCTCAAGTTCCTAATTCCATGTTTGTGACATGAGTATTATAGACAATTAGAATACTGTTTTGTAGATGTGTGTACTTAATAATTATCTTCTTCTGTCCGAATATGTAGTCTTCCTAAGGACCTCTCAGTGGAACTTTCCCCTTCCTATACTCCTTACCTATAGGAGCTCTTTCACTGTATGCCTTTAATTGTGCTCTCTGTGAGGCAGAGTCCAAACTCATGTTTTCTTTTTTCATTGCCTCTTTATGCATTTTTTTTGTTTTTCTAATTACTTTCTAGATGTTTTCTTAAAAAAAAAAAAAAATCCCATTAAGTCTGCTCACGGTATACAAAATAGTACTGAACCTGTGCTATCCTTCCATGTATGCTTTTCCTTCAGTGTCCTCTAGTTACTTCCGGAATCTCAATACGAAAGGATAAAACCCCTTTTAACAACTTTCTTTTCTGTGCCCCATTCAATCATTTCACAAATACTTCCTGGTGTTTTTTTTTTTTCCCCCAAAATATTTCTGACTCTTTGCTCTCTGTTATCACAGTCGCTATCCAATTTTAGTCCTCTTACTTCTAACTCTGTTAAGGTAATCCTCTTGCTTCTGGAGTCTCCTGCTTCCAAAATTCACTCAACAAACCATAGCCAGATTAATCTTTCTAAATCAAAACCCTTCTGAAACTATTTACGAGATGCTTAAGTATCTATTTTATTAAATAAATTTCAGGGGTGCCTGGATGGCTCCGTTGTTTAAGCTTCCGACTACTGATTTCAGCTCTGGTCATGACCTTGGGGTTGTGAGATCAAGCCCTGTGTTGGGTTCAACACTCATCTTGGATCTGAGAGTCTCTCTCCATCTCCCACGGTCCTACCCCTCCCCACCCCCCAATTCATTCACGCACTCTCTCTTAAAAAATAGAAATCCCAGCTCCTTATGGTGACATCAGTGATGTGGTGCCACCCAAAGATCATCTCCATTCCTTTTTAACTATTTTCCTACATTCAAAGTGTTTAGCTGTTAACAGGAACTTTCCCACTCCGGTGCACATATCCACATCCACTTGTCACTTGGATTTCCCTTTGGAAACTTCTGGTGTATGTTCAAACCTGCTCTATTCTTAGGCCAAAGACTATTATTCCATGCAGCCTGCCCTCAGTACAGCTGCTATCCTTCCAATCTGGATATGATCCTCCCCTTCTGCCTCCTTCAATAGCCCTCAGTCTCTTTCTCTCTCAAGGCACTTTGTTACTTTTTTTTTTTTTTTGAGTATTACATTTATTTCTGCATGTATTTTGCCACCTTTATATATATAGCTAATATATTTAATATTATTAGACTATTAATAGATACTTGTTAAATAAGTAAAATGAACAAATAAGCATGTATCCCCATGCCCACAAAGCAAACTATTTGTAAGTTAAAATCACCTGCAACTTTATTTCCAAAATTACAAAAATAATTCTTTCTTCACATCTACTAAACTGATAAGTAACAAAGATGCCTTAGGTCATTCCAGGATTTTATCATCTAGAAGAAGTTCTGGGGATTGAGCTTGGTAGTATTTTAGAATTAAAGACACAAAGTTTTTTGTCACAATGTAGACTATAGGAAAGGATTCCGAAAAGTAAGGATTTGACATGGAAAAACACTGAAGTATTTCACCAGAAGTCAGCAAAGTTAAAGAAATTATGACAAAACACATCTGATTATTCATTAACGCTAAACTGTAATGTCTACATTTTCACCAATAAGATGGTAAGTCAATTATATCACACTAGGATCAACACCACATGTGTAAAAAGCGGAGATCACAGGAGACTCAAGAGAGGGTAAGTTTACTTTTTAGGAGCACAGACTTGTATCTAAACTGACTGGGGTTAAAACCCAACCCCACATTGTGACCTTTGGTAAGCCACTTAAACTCTGTGTTCCAGCTTAATCTATTATTAACTATCTTCCTGTATTCAAAGTGTTTAGCTCTTAATAGGAACATCTATAAAATGAGGATATATGTATTAATGGATATAACACTATTAGAGTAGTACCAGAACAAAACAAGAACTATACATTTTAAATATTAATTTTAATAAGGAAGAGACAACATTTGTGTTTGGCTGGATTATTATCAGCATTTTAAAAATTACTTTCAGAATTTAATTAATTTTAATAGAATTATAGTATTTTAGAACTTTAAAATTCGTATAGAGCTGGTCAACCAAATTTAGTTGCAATGTGTTTAAATGACTTGTTCCAGAGCCCCCAGATAGTCAGTAGCCCAATTAAGGAAACAATCTTTCTTTTCTCTTTTTTCTGTTTTCTCTTTTCTCTCCTCTCTTTCCTTTCCTTCCCATCTCTTCTCTTTTTTCTTTCCTTCCTTTCTCTTTCCCTCTCCCTACATACCTCTCTCCCTATCTACCAATTAGTCATCTCTTAATGTATCCATATGCGCCAAAGAATTTGAAGTAGCTAATTAGATATACAGTTTTCCTGATTTCTAAGCCCCAAATATATGCACCGTGTTTTCCTATGAATTTTAGCACTGCTCTTCAGAGCATTTTATTTCAAAGTTATTGAAACATCATTTCTTCTCACTAGTCTTTCCCTTTAATATATTAGGATTCTATTCATCTTACTTGGCAAGTAAGTAAGGTCTCTGTGGAAAAAAACATCTAAAGATTTGAGAGACTGTAGGTCAGCTTCAAGCTGTGATTTTCAATGATCAAATAACACAACATCTAGCCTGTAAGTATTTAGCTCTGTGTTAATAACATTTCTCATATATATTATAAGCCATAATAAAGAGAAATTATAGACATAAATATTTTATTATTTACACAAATGTGAGGCATAAACAGCTGAAATACTCATATAATCTCAATTTTTTTAAAATTATAAAATATAATTTGGTTAACCATTTTGCAGGTTTAGAAACCAAAGGAAAATTGGATGCTGTGAATTTCTCTCTACTAACCCCAATATAGAAAGCAGAAGAGACAGAAAGGAAGTAAAAGTGTAACTATGATTTTATTAGAGTGATGAATAATCAAATGTTGAATGTATTTCAAGGTTTTTATAGAGAACAGAAATGGGGTTTAGTCAAATACTGCACATCATCATACTCATTTGAATATAGACTTGAGTAAGAAGACACAGCTTTGGTAGAGAAGAAACTGCCACTTTAAGAGCCCACCCTGGTTTAAGCTCTGAACAAGGAAACCTACTCAATCCTTTAGTCTATGGAACACACAAACAGTTTTAAAGCTATTTTTAAAAGATAAGAAAAAGAAAAAAAAAAGTAGAAGAGAAAAGTTCTGCTTAGTATGGGCAAATGGCTTGCTTTGCTGCCAAAGATCCCATTTACCAACAAATGTGGAATGAAATACTTCAACTTGTGCTTAAAGACCTATATATCAGGAAAGCAAAAGTTATTTTTTTCCTTTTTCCTTAATCCTTTTTCATAATCCTCACAACCTGATAAAACCCTAAGCTTCCAAGAGGATGTACAGTAATTGGTGCAAATTTGTTATCTTTCCTTTACTTTCATTTTATGCGTAGGAAGAGTCAAAATAAACAATGGGGCCAGATGTTTTTAAATGTTTTGGTTAATACCTTGTTTTCATCTTATCACAACAGAATGCTAGGAAAGTCTTATAAATTATCTTCTAAACTATTAGGAAATAATATAATATACATGTGCTATTTTCTTGAAAACATAGATTCACATACTCCACATAAGGTGCAATTTTTTTCTTTAAAATGAATGTACATTAGATTTTAACATGAGTTAAAGAAGAATGTTGAACAGTTGGAACATTCTAAAGTTTTTCCTTCAAACTTTTTCCTTCCAAGTTTTTGTTCATCCCATAATTTTAACCCTTCCCTGTGCTTTGCATTAGTATCTTCTATTGTACAGAAGTGTTTCACAGGATTTGAGATTATCTTTGCTTCTCTCCTCCAATGTAAAATGTATTTTCATTGGCCTGGGAAAAATCTAATAGAGAACATCTGACAGATAAAAATTAAGCAATATATATAGATTTTATTCATTTATTTGAGAGAAAGAGAGACTACAAGCAGGAGGAGCAGCAGGCAGAGTGAAAGGGAGAAGCAGACTCCCCACTGAGCAGGAAGCTGGATGCGAGGCTGGATCCCAGGACCCGGTGATCATGGGTCCCTGCTGTCCCTCCAATCTGCCAAAGGCAGATGCTTAACCGACTGAGCCACCCGATGTCCCACCTCTTAGCCTAGGAGCCCCATCAATATATTCTTAGTTGCTATTAAATTATAGAAAATATTGTGTCTCATTTGTAAAACATTTTATAGAATAAAATAAGTGTGTTTTTTAAAATTATACTTACTAGAAGAACTACAAATTAGAGCCTGATAATTTTTGGGGGGGGGGACTCAAACTGGCAAAAGGTATCAACATATTAAAACAAATTTCATATTTCTTAATTGCAATAATTCTAAAAAGACCACATTATATGCAAAATATCAGAAGACAAAATTGGCAAAATTAAGCATAAAAAAACCTCTCAATTGGATTTATAAGAGATAAAAAAAAGCTGGGGTGTCTGTGTGGCTCAGTCTGCTGAGTGACCGACTCTTGATTTGGGCTCAGATCATGATTTCAGGATCCTGGGATTGAGCCCCATGTCATGCCTCCATGCTCAGCAGGGAGTCAGCTTTAGGATTCTCTCTCCTTTCTCTCTCTCTCTCTCTCTCTCTGCCCAACCCCGGCTCTCTCTCAACCTTCACTCTCTCTAAAATAAATAAATAAATCTTTAAAAAAATTAAAATGCTAAGTAAATAATTGAGATGCTAGCAACCATTAAAATTTTTATTTTTGAAAAAAAAATTAATGGCATGGATAAAAACAATAATATATCAATTTTTAAATTGTGGAGAAATCTGGGGCACCTGGGTGGCTCAGCTAGTTAAGCATCAGACTTTGGCTCAGGTTGTGTTCTTGGGGTCCTGGGATCAAGCCCCACATTGGGATCCGTGCTCATTGAGGAGCCTGCTTCTCCCTCTGCCCTTCCCCCTGCTCCTGCTTTCTCTTGGTCTTTTGCTCTCTTTCTCAGATAAATAAATAAGAACAATTATGGAAAAATCTATTTATCTGAAAAGAAACCCTCTGGAAGGAAATATAATGAAATACTAAAAGAGGTGGCTCATTGGTGTTCTGCTTCTTTATATCTTTAGATACTTGTCACATTTATTTAGGAACACATATATTTGTTACTTACATTTTCAGAAGTAAATTTAAAGTAACTCCTTTCAAATATATTTCTCATTTAACATGTTAACACTTCACAAGTTAAGCAAAAGAGGGAATAATATTCCTTTTCATAGTTGAGAAGAATGGGTAATTTCCCAATCGAAGGAGCTTCAAATAAAACCTAGATCCTTCTAAGCCAGCCTCAATGCTTCCTCTATGATATCACATTAGAAGGTTACAGGAACTAATATATGTGAACATCTTATGAGTTTTTCACAATAAGGAACAATAATTATAATCTGAGATGTTATTAATAATGTTTAATTAATTTTATCTTCTTTACAAATTCCTAATTCCAGTTGAGAGAAAAATAAACGTATAATATCAGACAAATGTTAATAAAAAGGGATCTCACTAGTAAGTAAAATGTGTAAGAAATAAAATTCATCATTATATCTATGTTTGATTTGTTATGAGAGCAAATATTAGAAGCAAATCTAACACTTTTATTTTACCTGAGGAAGATCCTGAATATGGTATTCCACATAAGAATGAAAAAAGTCATGTCAAGAATATTAATAATGACTAAATGTAAGAGAGTCCATAAGGCAGACAGAAAGAGTAAAGAAAGCTATATAGATTTGATAAATAACTAGTAGGTTTTTTAATAAAGTAACCTATTTTAATCAATGAGAAATTAAAGTAGAAACTATTATCTTTGTAATTATTTATTGAGGATTACTACAGGGCATAATTAAGAAACTAAAACAATCAGTAAGATTAAAGCCAGATTCTTCCAGAAGCACATACTGCTCTAGCAGTTGATGTAGTCTAACTCCTGTGCATCCGCACTCTGGCCACTTAGGCTCTCCCCATTCCCTTGTCCAGCATCAAATGGCCAGCACCAGTGAGCCACTTCAGAGCAGAGATAGCCAGATTCATTTTTATATGAGCAGAACCTAGCACAGGGCTCCACAGTGGGGAGGCATGCACATTTGCATACATAATCCAACTCACTTCAGTAGCCTGAACCATATCACCTCAAAAAAAGACACATACTAGCAAAATGCACAATACAGTCCCAACCTAATGAAATGATTTAGGGAATTATCTGCATTACCATATAACTTATGTTACTGGTTCCCTATTCCATTAGGTCATGGAGATGCGTATTCATGCAGGGCTAACATGTTTCATGAGCTTCCAATTCAATCATTTCCCAGGCAGTAGCCTCTAAGTCAAGGTCACAAATTTAAAAGATTATAGCGAGGCAAAAAAAGTCAACACGTGAAGTTGATTAGTTGCAACAAGCTTGACTGGGACAGTTACCAAGAAACATTTCTTTAAACAAGAATGGTGGCGGGCGCCTGGGTGGCTCAGTGGGTTAAGCCGCTGCCTTCGGCTCAGGTCATGATCTCAGGGTCCTGGGATCGAGCCCCGCATTGGGCTCTCTGCTCAGCAGGGAGCCTGCTTCCTCCTCTCTCTCTCTGCCTACTTGTGATCTCTGTCAAATAAATAAATAAAATCTTTAAAAAAAAAAAAAAAAGAATGGTGGCAAATGGGGGCATCTGGGTGGCTCAGTGGGTTAAAGCCTCTGCCTTCGGCTCAGGTCATGATTCTGGGGTCCTCGCATAGAGCCCCACATCAGGCTCTCTGCTCAGTGGGGAGCCTGCTTCCTCCTCTTTCCCTGCCTGCCTCTCTGCCTACTTGTGATCTTTGTCTGTCAACTAACTAACTAAATAAATAATCTTAAAAAAAAAAAAAGAATGGTGGCAAATGGACACTGATCCTCAGCCTCAACCTCAGGAACACACAAGAAAAGGGGTTGGGGGACTAAGGTAAATCCTTAGGCTATTTTTGAAGATTTTTTTTTTTTTTATTCATTTGACATACCAGAGAGAGAGAGAGAGAGAGAGAGAGAGAGAGCACAAGGAGGTGGAACAGCAGGCAGAGGCAGAGGGAGAAGCAGCAAGGGAGCCAGATGCAGGGTTCGACCCCAGGACCCTGGAATCATGATCTGAGCTGAAGGCAGATGCTTAACTGACTGAGCCACCCAGGCACCCCTTAGGCTATTTGTAAATGGTAACTTTTACTCAACCCCACCTGATGGTGCCAAAGTAGGAAAACAAGACCACTATAGCAAGATCTGACTTTTCAAGGATAGATAAAAATTCATACATTTACTTAGAACATCTTATTTTTACAATGTTGGTAATCTTGCCATTTGCAATGGTGTGGCTGGAACTAGAGGGTATTATGCTAAGGGAAATATGTCAATCCGAGAGGGACAATTATCATATAATCTCACTGATTTGAGGAATTTGAGAAATAAGACAAGGATCATAGGGGAAGGGATAGAAAATGAAACAAGATGAAACCAGAGACGGAGACAAACCTTAAGAGACTCTTGGTCTCAGGAAACAAACTGAGAGCTGCTGGAGGGGAGGGGGGTGTGGGGGGTTGAGTGGCTGGGTGATGGACATTGAGAAGGGTATGTGCTATGGGGAGTGCTATGAATTGTTTAAGACTGATGAATCACAGACCTGTACCCCTGAAACAAACAATACACTGTATGTTAATAAAAAATTTTTTTTAATATTGGTAATTTTTTAAAATGCAAAACACTATGTATGCCCCCCCCCCAAAAAAACCTCAAAGAACAAAACCCACATCTACACGGCATGTCTGATACATAAGCTCCTGGTTTATGACCTCTGGTTTAACAACTTGATTACTCTATTGTTGCACATATAATTGAGATATTACTAAAAATCATATAATATGACTGCTAAAATGTCAAGGAGAGTTTACTGATTTAAGAAAACTAAATGTTCAAGGTTATGTGTGCTATTATTCCAAACTCATAACTTCACAAATACCAAGTATTTTACAAACTTCACTTAGTATCAAAATGAAAATATCAAAGCCCAGAAGTTGACAATAGAATAATATGTACAACCATTATAAAGTTTAGTTTAAATGTGGTATAGCTAAGGTTAAGTCACAAGTTCAAGTTGGTTCTCTATGTATGCAGATGCATGACTGTATTTCTAAATGATGACTCACTAGCCAATTATAGTCTCTCGAAAGTTCTGTCATAACTGACATTTTAAATGAGGCATTCTGATAAAAAAGCTAAAATTTCAACCTCATTTTAATCACTTTAGCTATTCAGAATTCTGTTAATCAAGTAGGGAAAAAAATCATCTTCAACACCTAGAATGATTTATCTGTTTGTACGAATTTGAGAAAAATGATCACGTCTTCGAGTAATAGATTACAAGTACAAAGAAAGTTCACATTACAGCTATGCTGATGAAAATTACCTGCAGGCTGTTACAACACAGGCTGTGAATTAATTAACCTTTTGCCATAAAAATCTGGAACTTCAGCAAAGACTGAGGTTTCTCTCTTTCTCTTGTTTCAGCTCCCTCAGCACTTTATAAAGTGAAATACTGTGCCATTACTGGGAAAAACAGATATAATATACTTTGATTTTATTGGGTCTCCATGTTACTATAGTAAAAACATGTAAATTGTGGTTAAAACACAGCAAGCTGGATATTTCCTTTATTTAACTGGTGAAAGATGAGAAATAATGGCCAATTTCTATGTAGATCTTTACTTTTGTGTATGAGATCAACAATTTCTTACTGTGAATGTTGGGTAACTCTGAGTTATCTATCTACCTTTTCACTCTTATGAGAAAATAAAGTTAAATAAAGAATGTCTTTTGCCAATGTGTTTTAAAAAATTACATTCTTTCAAACTTCATTCTCAAATGAATAAACACATTATATTTGAGTGTACTGGTCAAGTATCCTGAAAATTCTGACATAGGTTTAGAAGCTGAAAAATCAGCTAACACTGAATGAAACCATGATCTGGGAAAACAGGATTTCTAATGAACAATGGTAATAAAAGTGCCTGTCTTTCCTCAAGTTGTTAAAAGCAATGATCGCTAAGACTTGGTGAATGTGAAGATTATAGCAAGATTTAAAGACCACTAAGTTATACTTAAACACTGACATAATAACTTCATGTCTTTGTGAAACTGTTCAGAGCCACATTTTTTCTCTTTGATGTAGTAATTATCTCCTTAAGAGGGTTAACTATCCCAATTTTAACTGTTTGATAACAGCTGTTCTCTTTCATGAGCCAATTTTTAGAGTTAGCTTTAATTCATTCACTAGGTAATCAGTCTTGCCAATGGGTAAGTCATTTTTTCAGCAGGTTAGGAGATCAACAATTTAGATAATGGGTCATATATATTGTTTAGATAATGGGTCATATATATAGTTTTGGAATGAAACTAAATCACAATTTGCCAAATTAATCTTTAAAGAGCAAAACTAGTGACCCTCCCTCTCAAATATATTGTTAGGAAATCAATTTTTGGTTGCAGGTAAGAGGTACACAATAATGTGTTAAAATAAGAAGGTGATCATTTTATGTTAAGACAGTGAGTAATTCTTATCTGGACAATTAAAGATACACATGATATTTCTTATTTTGTATTAATAGCAAACATATTTTATGAATCAATACTTCAAATTAAGTAGCTATTTTTACTTAATTTAGAACAAAAATAAATCCTTCATAATTGTTAATATATTAGAATTTTCCAAATGGATCTTTCTTTTGTATCCATAGGGAAGATAGTTCTTTGAGGTTGGTAAATTTAGAGTATCTGACAAAACATTTTTGGTTATTTCAATTTTGAGAATATCTCTATTTATAAAGCATATGCATTTAGGTAAGATACATATTTACTAGAATCATCAAGACTGTCAGATAGAAAATCCACAATAAATATATTCTATGTATCAGAATATACTAAGTTTCCAAAGAAATCTGGCACTTCTGTCAATAGTTAAATTTGCCTGTGCTAATTTAAACTAAATTTAATATTGTCACTGATTCTTAGATTATCATGTAAGCAATGATCATGCAAATGTGTATATGAACAAAAAGTTATGCTTTTAAAAGACTTAAAAATGAGAGCACAGATTTACAATACTCCTTAATTATTATAGAAACACACATACTATCCTTTGGAAGATATACACTACATACCTGACAGGTAATGTTCTATCTCCTTTCCTCCTATCCATTTCTCTTTGGGGAACAGGATACCAACGGAAATTCAGTTTCCAGTTAAAACCCCCATAAGTCATGTCTGACCCAGCCATATATTCAAAGGTATCATCACTAATCACATCAATGATGGGGCATACAACTGTTTTCCTGCAGAAAAAGCAAAACCAGTTTACATATGAGTATTAGTTTAAATACTACATTAACTTCTTCAGACTCAGTATAGATGTTAAGCTGAAATTCAATCATTTTGTGACTTTAATATGACTTTATTTTCATTTTATTCTTTCTCAATGGAAGTCATTTCCTTTGACTACATCTTGCTTATAGTCTCTACTTCATTCTATCATTTATAATCTAATGAAATATACTAATTGGTCTTCCAGTTGATTTCCAAACGCATTCTAAGTACTAACTCAGCAGGATGAACGTGGTCTATTTTTCATAAAACCTCCACCCACAGCACGATTAGTAGCTCTACTTTGATCTTATGCATCATTTTAGCTAGAGCTCACTGAAAAAAAAACAGCACGCAGAAGCAGAGAGTGGATGATGGCAAATTAGACCTGGTATTTTGAATCTCAAAGGGGGCAGGTTAGTTTAAAGAGTTCTGAATTTTTTTTTCCTGGAGAAAATATCTACTATAAAAACAAACAAGTAAAAATCAACAAACAGAGCAACGTGAAAATCATGATCATCAGTGTAAGTAAATGTCTCCTCTGAAAGTATGAGGGACATGACGATTTCTAAGTGTGTTGTCCTAGATCTCAGAATTTGCCATAACAATATACATATTTTAAAATAGGGAAAGATAAGCAACTTAAGTTTCTGGTGTTTGATCTCATGATCGACTGGATGTTCTTGATGGTGGCTTTTTAGGGTAAGAAACTTCAAGCAGAAGACTGGATATTCTTTTAATCCATGTTGTGCTTCTTCCAGTCTTCCTCTATTCCTGGCTTATACGTTTTATGACAAGATCAGTCTGTCATCTCTACAATGAATGTTCAGGTCTACTCAAGTTTGCATTGCTTGTAGCCAATTCCAAAGGCCAGAGCTTAATTTTTATATTTTGTAGAGGATAAATATAAGTATGCTTTTGAATCACCCATAAGTGTGGAAAGCAAATAAATGTTGTCCATAATTTATTCTGGTTTTGTAACACCAGTAATTACAAATGCTCACTTTCAACTAGGTCTTCTACTCCACACAATTAGCCAAAGTCTCGAGTTCTCTGAAATCAATAGGATTCATCCAGCCTTGGAAAAGTTTCTTGGTAATTCTGGTCCTTATAAAATTAGTGTTTTTCTCTCCTTCTTCATTAAATTTAATGGCTTAATTTGTAAGGAGGCAAAATTCGTTCTGATAACCTCGAATAGGACTTTATTATCTAGTTATGGCAACTTTTGAACATATAAGCAGGACAAGACATTAGAAATCATTACATGCAAATACAATATAAACATATGGTTAGATTAAAAACTAAATGATCTATGCATGATGATATTGAACAACATTATATTAAAAATTCAGTAAGTTGAATATGAAGCACATGTTTAAAAGAGCAGCATAATGTAGGAAAAGTTGCCAGGAAATGCATTTAAGATGTTCTAAGTTCATTTTACTTTGCCAGCCTTACCCTCCAGTGCATACTGTACAATACATGGAGTGGAAAAATGTTATTAGCTGTGTACTACACTCAGTTGACTAAAAGGTTCCCACTGCTTTCTGAACTGCTATGGTTCATTTTACTGACAACCTCCATCTATCTTCCTGGCAAGTACCAAATCCTGCCGTTTACATGATGTAGTTGGACTAGCTCACCCTAAGCAGCCCCTGTCTTGGATGCTTAATTAAAAACTTCAATTCTAGGAAGACCTTTCTGGGGTAGGTGAAATGACTATGCAAACAAGGTGTTATGCTGTTATGTAATGCTTTGTTATTATATCAGGGCATTCAACACAGTTGTTTTCATTAGGTACTTAGGAATTAGGAATCATTTATCATCAGTGTGTACAAATATCTGCAAGAAAACTTGTACTTGATAGCATCATTATCAGATGGAATTTCAGTTAAGTGTGAGGGTTCTTAATTCCTATAAAGTACTAGTCAATTTTTTCAGATTTCACAATTTGTGTATACAAACTGGCACCATTGTTTAAATAGTTAAAATTCTGATAGCTGTGTTCTGTTTTTGGTTTTTGTTTTTTTTAACCATGATTTCATTCCAGTGGAATGTGTGAGTGTGGGTCTTCATTTTTAAGATCCTCTTGGTGGTTTTGAACCCGATTTTGAATAAGGGCAGTGACCCAGTATAGAAAAGACTGGTCTGGGAATGGGAAGAAGTAAATTGTTATTCTCAACACTTCCAGTAACTGGGACAAGCTACTTAATTCCTTGCTCCTCCCTAGTACTAGTACAGACAAGAACACCCATGTTACCTTCCTCACAGGGTGGTTGTGGGGACACAATGAGATGCTTTAAAATTTTATAAAACATGACACTATTCCAAATTGGACTCATTTCTATCACCTACGAAATGAATATTCAACACATTTTTACTGTTTGAATTGCTCAACTGTTTCTTAAACAAATATTAATACTCAGTATGAATCAGCCTATATTAAATGGGGGAGGGGTGCTTTTTAAAAGCTAGATAATAAACCTTCTAAAAATAGCAATTTATAAGGAAGTTTTGACGGGAACCTGGAACTGTGCTAACAGGTTCAGTCAAAACCCAGGCAGACATAACACATGAATTCTTACCTGTCTTCTTTTATTCTCGCCAGCAAAGGCTCCAGCCATCCTAAGGTGCATTCACAATGTGCATCGAGAAAAGTTATGACCTGCCCTTTTGAAGCAGCTGCTCCTCGAAGGCGGGCACGTATTAACCCAGAGCGCTCTTCCATTCTAATAATTTTTACCGGCACCTCTAAATTTTTCACATAATTCTCTAATGTCAACTTGAGAAAATCTGTAATGTGCAATAAGAATTTATAAAGTTTTGAAACTATTCGAAGACATAGCAGAACTACTACTGCCCAGAAGGAATTCAACACACAGAAATGGAAGTCAACTCCCATCATTTTTTTTGCATTAGGTGAAATAAATACAGAAAGATCTTATTAGTAAATTAATGTATATTTCACAATAACTCTATCAGTTGACTGGCAAAGATAAGGACATTAATTGGAAGTTAATATACCAGACTTTAATTTAGAAATTGGGCCACAAGAGTAAATGGAGACTTCTTAATGGCAAGTTATTTTGCTTTTACCTGCACATACACACACAAAAGACAGAAGTCCACAAAGTCGTATTAATGCTCAATCATGTGATCATTTAAGTTGGAAAAAAAAAAATAAACACTTTTGAACATCACTTTGTTTGATTTCTTAGGCTACTATGGACCAAATGGAATCATGAGAGAAACTGAAAGAATTAGTCGCAGACTCCTGGAATTGGCACTGGCTAGGTATATTGATGAAATTTGATAGGTGATTTCCAGGCTAGTAGAATTTTAAGGAAAATACAGATCATTACCCCACTATCTTTTCAACCATAATGAAGTTTTTTTAATTAAAAAAATATATAGGGGGAAGAATATTTATACCTCTTTCACTGGCATCATCTACCAAGATGACCTCAGAGAGCAGATAACGTGGGGAACGATTTATAACACTGTAAACAGTTCTAAGAAGAGTACTCCAAGCTTCATTGTGAAACACAATGACTACACTTGTGTTTGGAAGTTCATCAGGGTAGACCTTTGTCTTGCATCTGGAAAAGAAAGAAGAGAGGCAAGCTTATAAATTCATTTTTCATTCTGATTATTGTAATAAAAATATTCACGATAACTCTTTAGATTTAACTGTCCCTTACTATGGAAATACCTTACGATTATCTAAAATAATTTTCCTTTATGTAAATGTGAGTAATTACTTGGCATTTTGAAAATTAAAGATGCATAATTGTTAGTATTTTATTCTAATTCCTATAGGGAACAAGCAGAATGATTTCCACAAGTCTAAGAAAGCTAAAATAACATTCTGACACTATCAACAGAAGACCACAGTATAACAGGGACATATGAATTCATTTAGCGGATATAATTTTATTCCTTGTTCAGAAAAAAAAAAACTTATTGTATAACTCAAAAAGTCATAAGAACATGAAAAGACATGCTCACAGAGTTCTGAAGCATATAAAGCTGATATTAACTTCTTTTCTAAAATCTAGTCATGTGTTTTCCATTCTGTTTGAGAATGCTATAAACCATGTCTCCTTTGAGGGAAACACTGAGGGGCTAGGATTTACTTTGCAGATTTTCGGTTAGTACTACATAATCAAAAGTGGAGATCAGGAAAAGGAATAGGCTACTAGCACTTCCCAAACTTTGGCATGCACAGGAATTGCCTAGAGATTTCTTATAATACAGATTCAGATTCAGTCAGTCTGGAGTGTACCCCAAGATTACCATTTTTGAAAAAAAGTTTGCTTCCAGGTGATACAAACGCTACCAGTCACACACAGCACACAATAATTTTTTTTTTAATTCTACTTATTTGAGAGAGAGAGAGAGAGGGAAAGAGAGAGTACAGAAGGAGGAGAGGCAGAGGGGGAGGGACAAGCAGGCTCCCAGCTGAGCAGGAAGCCCAGTGTAGGACTGGATCCCAGAACCCTGGGATCATGATCTGAGGCAAACACAGATGCTTAGACCAACTGAGCCACCCAGGTGCCCCCAGACCACACCATAATTCTCATCACTTTTAGAACTTGCTGTTCTGAGAAAAAAAAAAAATTTAAATTTTGCTTATAAATCCAAAGAAGCACAAATTTTATTTTTCGAGAAATCAATCTAAAAAGGTACATTTGGATAAATAGTATGTGTAGTGCTCTAGGTGATCACCCTCACTTTAACATGTAGCTGGTCCTCATCCCCCATCAACGTGTCAACATTCATGTAATTATAAAATTTTAGAAAAAAAAAATCTCTGGGTATCTGGAGCAGGAGCAGAGTTTATTCACCTTAGGTTATAGTTTCATGGGAAATATTCTAAAGAGCTGGAGAATTAAAATCGTCCCCAAAATAAAATGAACTAGATACTTCCTGCCACTCATGAATGATCTCATACACGACACAAAATAAGCATTGTTAAAATTAGCCTTCCTCACAGGCAAGTGAAAAAAAAAATCAATAAAATGTGGGACATAATGGTATATAATTAAACAAATACTGATTGTATGACTTTTGAGATGTTAATCATCCTTTAAAACAGTCTGAAATTTCATCTACTCAGTGAAGTCTTCTGTAGTGTAGCCAGATAAGAAGGAACTATACCTGAACTATGACATTTTCTCTGCGTATATTTATTTGAAAAGCATTCATTAATGATCCACCCTATAGAATATATCGTGTATACAGAAAAGTCAAAATGTAGTGGGGAAAAAGTACTTTGATTCATAGTCATCTTTTCCCATTCTGGTGGCAAGATTCCAATGTTTTCTATATGCCTCATCAGCACGTGACTTGGGCATCGCAGTACCTTCTCACTAAATGAACTCAGAAAGCCATCTTGGTAAATTAAAAAATGTCCTCACCATGATCTTCCTCAAACCTCCATTCTTCTGCCCAACAAAATAGCAAGCTGAGCAAACAGTGTGTTAAAGACCATCATGCTCAGCATCAATAAAGAAGTAAAACTGGAAAATCAGGCTGAAAGCAGTCCAACAGTCCACAAAGGTTGGTTTAACCCAAGGACAGCAGTCTCTAATGGCTACCCAGTATCACTTGAAAAAAAAAAATTCAAGTTAAATTTTTTGGTATGTTATATACGCATGGACATTGTACGTTTTGTATTCTAAATGCCAATAAAGAAAAAATGAATGAGATATTTAGATGAACCTTTTAAAATACCAAACTAAAAGCAGATATTCAAATCCAGCTACATAAAGTATTTCTTTTTTTTAAAATTAAATTTATTTATTTTCAGCATAACAGTAATCAGTATTTTTTCACCACACCCAGTGCTCCATGCAATCCATGTCCTCTATAATACCCACCACCTGATACCCCAATCTCCCACCGCCCCCCGCCACTTCAAACCCCCTCAGATTGTTTTTCAGAGTCCATAGTCTCTCATGATTCACCTCCCCTTCCAATTTCCCCCAACATAAAATATTTCTATCCTGCTTTGTTTTTGTGGTTGAAAAAATCTAATCACAAATGTTAATTTTATATTCAATGTATGTGACAAAGTTATAATGAACTAATTTACTATTAATGCAACTATTATGTTTAGAAAAATTTTCTATGTCATTATTTAATGTAGCATATGAATAAAATGTGGCTAATATTTTAATTAATTCTTCCTCTTCTTCCTACATAAATAATTATTTAGCAATGAAAACTTTGTATGGTAATAAAATAATTTCTAGAATAATTCTTAAGCTATACAAATTAATTATTTTCAATGTCAGTTTGTCCTGTTATCTCAAGCGGCTCCTGAACAGGAGTTATTTCCATGGTTTCTAATGGGGTTGTGATACACTGTTCTATTACCATTTTCTGTATTTCATCACATCTATTTTTGACCTATTGTAAGATACATGGTCATTTTAAGTGTTGCTAGGAGAGAAAAAAAAAGTCAAATAAACCATAGCATATGTTTTCTTATCACTAGAATCCATTTAATACCTAAATAGAGCTTATAGAACAAGCTTTTAAAATTACTTGGACATAGATTTCTATCAATATTGTCATGCTTGCTTATGAATCAGTCACACCAGCTTTTTGTTACTTTGAAGTTTCTTTCATCTTTTCTAAGGGGCTTTCTCCAGCTTTATGTTGCACTGCTTAACATATTAGAGGCATACATTAAATACATATCTCAATAACAAAATATAAAACACCTTCATCTACTTGTGGGTATCTTCCTTGGAACTAAAAAGTTGCTTTTCAAATTTTAAGGTGCAAAGAAATTACATGGGCATCTTGATAAAATGCAGATTCTGCTTTAGTAAATTTGGGGTGGGCCCAAGACACTGCATTTTTTTTAAGGAGGCACAAAGGGAGAGAGAGAGAATCTTAAGCGGTCTCCACGCCCAGTGTGGTGCCCAACAGGGCTCCACCTCACAACCCTGAGATCATGAATGAGAAATCAAGAATGAGATGTTTAAGCAACTTAGCCACTGAGGCAAGGCACCCCAAGATTCTGCATTTCTAATGAGATCCCTGGTGATACTGTCGCCTGGTTGACATGATAAGAAAAAAAGCTATATTAACAAGAAAATACAGAGTTGTGGTCATTGCTCCGACAATAAATATTTGCTTTGTCTTATGAAATTTAATACTTGTCACCATTTCCTTGCCTTTCTTTTCACACAATAACTTTTGTTCTAATACTGAATCAACTACAGCTTTTCTGAAGGAATGTTGAATGACAATTAAACTCTGCACCTGTGGTTTAAACACGGGTTAATAACTTAGGTGAAGCATGACTATGTGAACAGTCATGACCACATTTATACAAGCTTGAGAAATCGTTCTTTGTAACAACTGTTAGCTCGTTGACAATGGTCGTAACTAACCACTGCTCCTCATCCTGATTTCAGACACAGAAAACTAAAAGGGTGCATTTTACAACAGGTGAATAGAACAATTTTTTGTTTAGCCAAGAGAAAGTATATACAAGGCTATTTAGTTTTAGTTTAGTTTAGGGTTTTGTTTTGTTTTGTTTTGAAAGAACTTTAGGTGTCTAAGCTGTCAGTTTCAACTCACTGCTTTTTCAAGACATAATTAAAAACAAAACAAAAACAAGAGACCTAAATGATGGAAGGAGGTATGTATTTAAATGGATTGGACCTCTCTAATAACCTCTTCTCCTGATACACGGCAAACAACTTCTTTGTGATACTGTAAGAATTATTTCACCACTGGCCATCTCAGCTTTTACATCTTTTACATAAGATTAAAGTAGGTAACTTGAAATGTGTAGGAGACATTGCTTGGGCTACACTGCAGAAGTAAGCTCAGAATCTCCAAATGGGGGACTTGGAAACAGCTGTCAAAGTTAACTAATTAAAATCTTCATTTTACAGAATGCAAGTCTCAAGTCACAGAACTGGTTCAGTATTCTGCATAATAAAGTAATAATAATATATTTTATTCTTTAATAATATTAGTTAACAGTAAAGATTTATGCTCCACATTATATGCTACATCAAATGTTTTAAGTGGTATTATTGGTGTCTGGAATATTACTAAAAAACATCTGAACTTAAAAACTATGCTTTAATCTTATACGCAAACATGTATCTTTAAAACAGAGAATCCCCTAGAATCATTTGATTAAAACAAAGCACAGAGAACAGCTTTCATTGAAATTATGTGCATATAGACCAAATGCTCTTTTAGCAATCTGTGAAGATATTAGTTTTCTTTTATGTAATAATCTAAATGGAATTGGCAAAAGTTGACATTACTGTGGGAACACAATGTATATGTAATTAACTATGGGAGTAAAAGTGGCAGACTGCAATAGCAATTTTCATCAGTTTGAAAGGACTATCTGATGCCCACTACTCAAATTAAGTTCCTGAAATCTGGTATTCTAGTAAAATCACTCTTTTATTATAGCAGCATTTCATATTTACACTATATTATGATATGCTAAATCTGTAATACTTGAAGGGAAGTGAAAGTTTATTTCTTTTTTAATTCTGTAATAATATATCTATGGCTTTTAAACTTGGTCGCACATTGGACTAATCCCATGAGCTGGAAAAAAATACTGATGCATGGGTCTCAACCACAGAGATTCTGATTTAGGTGTCCAGGGTGTGGCCAGATGCAATGGGATTTCAAAAAAATATATATCCCTTGGGGATCTCAATATGCAGCCAAAGCTGAAAAAGTTTGTCTAGAATTATTTATCAGAAACACTGATTTTATTTATTTTTTAAATATTTTATTTATTTATTTGACAGAGAGAGAGAGAGAGATCACAAGTAGGGAGAGAAGCAGGCAGAAAGAGAGCAGGAAGCAGGATCCCTGCTGAGCAGAGAGCCCGATGCGGGGCTCGATCCCAGGACCCTGAGATCATGACCTGAGCCGAAGGCAGAGGCTTAACCCACTGAGCCACCCAGGTGCCTAGAAACACTGATTTTAAATATGCGCACGTGTGTGTATGTGTGTGTGTCTGTGTATACACATCAGTGTAGATATAACCTTTTTGCTCGCATCAACATTTTAAAATAAGATGCTTAAGGTTAATACAACTCTTTTTTGCAGTTATATCAGAGGAAATTAATAAAGCCCTTTTTCCTGTAATTGTCAGCACTGGAGTCAGAAAGTCTTGTCCGCTCCATTTATAATCTTTTCTAGCATCTGAATATACACTAATGTTGGCCCAGTCTTCTGTGTATCAGCTGTTGATTTATAAATATATGAGAAATAAATCTAGCTGCTCTTATTTAGAGAGTGTATGGGGATAGAATCGTTATTTCCAATGTCTGGAACATGGAAAAACGGTGAGACAGCATACCTATTTACCATCTTTCCCCTTGGCTATGCATACATTATAGGAACATAGACTGTTACAATTTGATTTTATCCTTTCAAAACCATATTGATGTTTTCAGGTAAGTTACTGCACACAATATGCCACATCAAAGAAAGAAAAATTGACTATAAGATGAGAATGTGAAATCACAAAGGATCCGTAATTAGACAGTGGTTTAGTTAGACACAATCCATTTAGGACTACAAAGGCTGTCAACATCGTAGTTTGCATGACTTGTTGAATTGCTGCTCAGTGAGTCAGTGGTTACCTTTTACTGCCTCAATCAAGAAGATTAATAATAGTAATTAAAAATAAAGACTTACAATACAAGTCCTCTATATACTTCTTATTTTTAACAGCTATGGGAATTGCCTTGAACCTTGCAGAATTATGTGTGGTTTCTTTGTTTCCCAATCATTAAAATTCATATTCACAGAGGGAATTTTCATCTTTTGCCAATGCATCCATGCAAAGAAAACTTGGGCAACAGCAAAGTGATTCTTTCATAATAACTGAACAGCTTGGGGCCTCAAGTAAAATGAAGCACTTAATTTTGCATGGGTTACTATATGTTGATTTATATTAATATTGTGTTCAGCCTTCCAAGAGTGAGTTACTACAAGTCATAATTATTGACTAATGTTTTTAAAGTTTCCATGTCCCAAGCACCTTTGTGTTAATATCCAGTTGGACACTGTACACATTCTTGGCCTATTTGCTATCAGATCCACTCCTTGAACCTTCTGTTCTCTTTTTAAGTGTTGGGATGGGTGGAATAGTAAGGTTACTGGGAAAGAAGCATTTCCAAAATCCCTTGCTTGTTGGCTTCTGTTTGAAATACATCACTGGGATCTCAGGTGGGAGACTGCCATGCTGTAGGAAACATGAACAGAAAGCCAGGGGATTTCTTTCTACATCCCCCACTAATCTCAGAGAAGACCACTCAGCCCCCTTCCTTAGCCTTGTACCTGATGAATGCCTCAATCTTTCTGAACATACTATGCTTTTTTACAACATAGCTATCTAATTCAATAGATTAGGGGATTCTTCAAAAGAAGAAGGAAGGTTAATATTGTTTATCTCTGCCTTTCCAGAATTTAGTATTCTGGATATCACAAAATACATTTCTATATCGCAGTACTTTTACAGAAAACAAATGAAATTATAAAGGGATTAGGTGAATATAATTTATTATGCTATTTTTATGCTACGAAGCACCATATAGAATATTACAGATAAAGTCTCGTAATTATTTGAGTCAGCTTTTTGCTGCCAATAGGACTCTGACAATTGCCTTGTTCTAATAACTTGTCTTTTGTCCTTAGTTCTTGTGGCCAATCTGCTACTTGATTCCTAACTTCGGTATAGTTCAATAACACATCTGGTGTCTAGACTATTGTGGCTTAAGAACTAGTTTACTCATTTGTCCAGTGTAGTGGTGTAGAATACAGGTCCTGCCTCTTTCTCTTTTAGTGCTTCTAAATCATTTATTGCCCTAATCTTGAATTTCTCTGGCTGCCAGTAAATCTTCCTGCTTACTTACCTTCATCTCTTCTTATTATTTTCTGCTGGAAATCTCAGAGGGCCCTGTTCTGCCTTCCTGATGAGATCTCTGCTTCTTGTCTGCTCTTGAATATCCACGAGCTCACTATCTAGCAACTTGTGTTCCCTTCTACTAACCCACTACTTGCTTTACCCTGTGGGTTTGTCCAATTATCAAATATTGCATTCCTTAGCCAGAGTGAGGCCATTTCCTCTATCAGTCAAGTCCTGATTTAAGAAACATCATAATAAAACAACAGTACTAACTGATGAACATTTCTTAAACTCTTAATTATGTAGCAGACATTGTACTATATGCTTTATTCTCATTTTGACCCTGAGAACTGAAACCTTGTGCAACCAAATACGTTACCTATCAGAACTATGACAAGGCTATAAACTCATAAATAGCTTTGCTGCATGCCTCAAGAACTTTCAGGAAATAAATTGTTTCCACCAATAAAATACTCAGACTATGCCCTTCTATGGAAAATAAGTTGCTCAGCTGTCTTCTCAGGATGAAAAATAACTTGACTAGACAAACTGTTTGCTTATCAATTGACTTTGAGACTCTTCATTATGTCCAGCAATCCTAAACTATTACATCACATCCTTGACTGATCTTAGAAAGATTCCAGCACTAACAGACCAGTCTTAAACCAAGGAAGTCCAGATCCCCAGTCTCTATAAATGTCTACCTTCACCTCCTCCATGCAAGACTACTAGCACCCTGCCCCTGTGGTGGTTATTCTAGGGGCCTTTTATGGAGTCAGCAATTGATAATCCTTATAATATTCCTTATGAACTAGTTATATTGTTACTCCCATCTGGTGATGATTAAGTCAAGAACCTACTATTCAGATTAGTTAAGTACAACAGTCTCCCCTTACCTGTGGAAGATACCTTCCCTGACCCTTCCAGTGGATGCCTGAAGACATGGCAACTCTGCACCCTTTATATGCTGTTTTTCCTATACATGTATACCCATGATGAAGTTTAATTCATAAATTAGGCACAGTAAGAAATTAACAATAACTAATAATAAAATTAGACAGTTGTAACCATATACTGTAATAAAAGTTATGTAAATACAGTCTCTTTCTCTCAAAATATCTTACTGTATCACCCTTCTTGTGATAATGTGAGATGATAAAATGCCTATATGAAGAGATCAAATGGGGGGATGACAAAGGTACCAAGACCTAGTGTTAGTGTTAGGCTACAACTGGCCTTCTAATGATAGGACAGAGGGAGGAATATTTGCTTTGGTATTTAAAGTCAGCCTCAGGTGGGCAAAGCTCAACTACAAACTCCTGCAACTTCCTTCTAAGTGATGAAACTGGATTTCAAACATTGGAACTCTTGACTATTCTTTTACTATAGGGTATCCTTAGCAAGAAACTGCCTTTGATCTGGAGAATTCTGAGATAAGGCACCAAGGGAAACAGGTTTGGGCCTGAAGGTATGTATTCCCAGGAAACAAAGGAAATCATTAACCACTTAAACACAAGCCTTTGTTTCACTCCAGGATATTGGAGCTTGAAGTAGAAAACACTAAAGGAAGAAGTAAAAAGGGACTAGGGAGAAGAGATAGCAAGTAAAATGATGAGAAGTTCAAGAGTCCAGTGGACTTTCCTCAGTGATGTGATACACTTTATTTATTTATATACTTTTTAAAAGGTTTTTATTTTTATTTTTATTTTTTTATTTTTATTTTTTTTTTTATTTTTTTTTTAATTTTTTATTTTTTATAAACATATATTTTTATCCCCAGGGGTACAGGTCTGTGAATCACCAGGTTTACACACTTCACAGCACTCACCAAATCACATACCCTCCCCAATGTCCATAATCCTACCCCCTTCTCCCAAACCCCCTCCCCCCGGCAACCCTCAGTTTGTTGTGAGATTAAGAGTCACTTATGGTTTGTCTTCCTCCCAAAAGGTTTTTATTTTTAATTTGATTATTATTATTATTTTTTTTAATTTAGAGAGAGAGGGAGGGAGAGAGAATCCTAGGTAGACTCCCTGCTGAGCAGGCCCTGGACTTCCACAGATTATTCTTTTGGAGTATAAACTAACCTGATTTTGACCTTAACAGATTAGATACACTCAGTTGACATCTGGTTTATATGAAGAAAACCAAAAAACTTTGTAGATCTAATTTCTACCAAATAAATGGCAATCGTACACTCCTGTGGGAGTTACTTCTATAAAGCTAATAGTCTTTTTTTTTTTTAAGGGCATAAATGTGATTATTCTACAAATAAATTTTATATCCTTTCTATTGTAAAGAATTCTCCTGAATTTTGGTAATGAACTGTAATTTAACTCTCTGCTAAAAGTAAAAAGAATATATTTGAGTAAGTGCTATGTGTAGTCTTTGTGATTCTGGAACATGAATTTATCAGGCCTTTCTGTGGCCTCTCAATATAACTCCTTCATACTACTGAAAGTATTTTAACAATGAAAACAAGTCAATGTTATTGAGTATGATAAATACAATCAAAGTGACTTTACAACAAAATTATTTACTATTGCCATTCATAGGTTTAAGTTCTTACAATTGTAAGTGAAAATGATACTAATTTTTATGTCAGGGGGCTTGGATCTGACTGAACCAAGCTTTGCTTGGGCCATCATTTATGTCAAGTTAACTGACCACACTGAACTCACATTTTTCACTTCTGTGAGATAATGAAACCACCATCCACACAGGTTCAAAGCCAGAAACTTTGAGGTTGATACAGCCACCAAATCCTGATGATTGTTCCCATAGCTTCATTATGCTTTCCTGAAAATATGCCCTTTCCATAGACTATCACCTCTCCTTTTAGTTAATGCCTGGGGTCAATATGGTACAATTTTGGAATATTCTTGATTCCCAAAGTATATCTTTCTTAATCCCGACCAAAATGTAGATCCAAAAACCACTCTTTTCTTCAAATGTTTCTCATACCTCTTCGTTGCCTAATGCCAAAATATAAAGGCTCCTCTAGATCTGGCTCAGCCTACTTAGTTACTTTCTCCTCTCACTATGGCATTTAACTCTTAGCAATACTGAACATCTCAGTGTTCCTTCAGGAAACAAATCTTTCTCATGCCTTTATCTCTCTCTATCTCTAGAATTCCTTGTATTTGAAACACCTTCTTCACTGAAGAAATCACACATACTGTTCAAGGTGTCACTCGTCATGTTTCATGTTTTCTCCAGAGATATTCAATTGTTCATTGTCTTAAGATACCAGTATATTTTATATATTTATTTTTCATTCCTTCTCATATACTAAGTTAATAGATAATTCAACTTATTGAGGAAATGGAGTCATTTTGAATGTATGGAAAATTCTCCCTCTCATGTTGTAGCTACTGTAAAGACCTGAAAGTTTCCCTGAAAGGATCCCTTTCATCTTAGTATTCTTCTTACAAGACTTTTTAGCTATAGAATTATTTGAATATAAAAAGTACTTACTCATCAAATACATGAGAATTTATATATACTAAACAATACACTGGTTGTAAATCATACATTCTTGAGGAAAGATGGAATTACAGAGAATGAAAGAAATTTTTAGTTGATCAAGCAAAGCTCTAAATCCAGAGTGAATTGTGACAGATGATGTTTCAGAGTAAAAGTCTGTCAAGAACAGCCAGGTGTTGGCAAGGGATAAAAGCATCACCATGGGAGGCCTAGCAACAAGCAAAATGAAGATATACCAACAGAGGAATTGGTGATATTTACAGGACTTAGTATCAGATAATAGGGACAAAATTAATGGATGGATTCAGAAATAGAAGACTTCAGTCCCTGAAAGGTCAGAGAAAGTAAAGAATTCACTCATGAAGAAACTGGGGTTCTGTTTTCTTAGATCAAGGATATTCATACACAAGTACAAAAACACACTCAGTTCATGGAGCAGGGTATAACATGGGAACTAGATTTTAGAATCAAAATGGTAACTGAAAGAGATACATAGGATTAGGAAAGATGTAACTAGAATCAGGGCCACAACCAGCCTATCATAACCATTGTATAATTAGAAAAATATGCTCCTTCTGGACAGTGGAGTCCTGCTACCAAAGACTTAAACGCAAATAAGGCCTTTGTGCCCAGAAAAAGGCATTCCTTCCAGCCCCTTGCCAAGGTGCATAGCATCATAAACAGAGTTATCCACTCACCCTTCTAGCTGGTTGTCTTTGTACAGTGCACACAATGGGCAACTCTAAAGAATGCCCTAAGCCTCGAAATTCTGGAATTATCCTATGAAGACAATTAGCTCTGTTTCCGGAGGCACAGCTGCATCTTTAGATTAAGAATTTTGAATAGAATGAATGTGGGGAAAAATTTGGGAGGCAAATGTATTTTATTTGAATAGGGTCAATGTGAAGTGTCTACATGTTCATAGTCAAGCATGCAGGCTTTGTGATAAATTTTTTTGCTTTGGCTCGGACAATGTTTTCATTCACTTCTAGGTTTGTTTACTATAAAGGACTATATAACTAAATATTCATCTATATCTGTATCTATAAATATATATGTATATAAATCAACATAAGTTACACTTAATAATATTCAAAGAAATTGAATATCATGGATTTCTAACATTATAGAAATGCTTCAGGGAACTATATTTTGTTTCCTCACATAGAATTCAAATACTCTACATTATATATATTCACAAAACTATTTAAATTCATGAATAGAACAAAATTAAGATCAAAGTCCCATGTGTGAAATAAATGATGAAATTAAAGCATAGAAATCAAATTCCATTACCTACTAAAATGTAAGTGTAAAAATATCAAATAATAATTGCAAGGTTTAATTTCTACTAAATTAAGTACCAATTAAAAGACTGTATGCATCATGAATTTTTCTTCTTGTATGTTTTTCCTGGTTTTAAATAAGAAATAATTTTTTTTTTCTTCACATTATTTGTCATTGAGTACAGCCGTTGTTATTAAAGACAACATCAGGAATACCATCTTTCAGGAAGGGAGATTTGTCTGATGTTTCCACATCATCAGACTCAGGCTCAGGTAACCATTTTGGATAATGTTGTGTCAATCTTAGTGTACCATCACACAAAGCACAGCGTGTGGCAATGTGCCATTATTAATGGAAACAATGATCACTTGAATAGGGTGGTATCTGCCAGGTTTTTCTAATTACAGTATTTTTCTCATTACAATAAATGATTTGTGAGAAGATAACTTAAGATTTTGTACATTTTTTTCGGTTTTTTTAAATCAATGTTTCACCCATTACACTACCTATTGATGATTATTGCCTTTAATATATATCTGTGCATGCAATTCTTTATACATATGAAAATATATTTTTGTGGTAAATTTCTAAAAGAAGAATTGCTGATTCAAAGGTAAATGCCTATACAATTTTAATAGATATTAACAAATGTCTTTTATTGTATGTGCATGATAATTGCAGTTAGTATTCCCTTCACCGGGTTATAGAGAGATCGTTTTGTTTTGTTTTCAATTTAGAAAGCTGGTTGATATGGGACTTAATTCTTTTGTAGGGTGTGCAACATGGATCTAATTATTTCCTTTTCCAAATGACTAAATAGTTGTTTCAGCCTTACTTATTAGCACTAGGACAGTGACTTCAGATGTCACTTTTATCATATATTAAATTACTCTTTTATTTATCTGTATGTTTTCCATTTCATTCCAACTTGTCTGTGTACCCACACCCCACTATCACATTATTCTACTTTTATTTTAAAAAGATTTATTTATTTATTTGAGAAAGAGAGAAAAAGGTGGAGGGGGCAAGGGGCAGAGGGAGAGAATCTTCAAGCTGACTCCCTGCGAGCCCAAGGCAGGGCTTGATCTCAAGACCCATTAGATCAGTACCTGAGAAGAGGCCAAGAGCCAGATTCTTTTTTTTTTTAAAGATTTTATTTATTTATTTGACAGAGAGAGAGAGAGATCACAAGTAGGCAGAGAGTCAGGCAGAGAGAGAGAGAGAGAGAAGCAGGCTCCCCGCTGAGCAAAGAGCCTGATGCGGGGCTCGATCCCAGGACACTGAGATCATGACCTGAGCCGAAGGCAGAGGCTTAATCCACTGAGCCACCCAGGCACCCCTGAGAGCCAAATTCTTAACCCACTGAGCCATTCAGGAGCCCCCACACTTTTTTTTTTTTTTTTTAAATTATAGAGCTTTATACTATGTTCAATATCTGGTAAGACAAGTTCTCAGTTCTCTTATGTAGCTTTTTTCTTTTGCTTACCTAGTTATTCTGGCATGTTTATGCCCCCCTGTGAGGCCCACTATCTATCTTATTTTAATGCATTTCAAAGTATCAGTGCACTCTCCCTCCCTAAATTTTGCAGCATGTTTATTAACTAGAGTTTGAATTTTATTCCGCTTTTTTCTTTTAATGTAAAATTAAAGTTCAATGAAGTACACAAATGTTAATTTGATAAATGCATGCACTTGTATAACCTAAACTCCAATCAAATTATGAAACATTATAACAGTAGAAAACCTTCTTCATTAACAAGTTTTCCCCCTCCAAATCAACCACTTAACTACCTTTTTTAATCATATAATTATTCTGCCATGCTACTGTATAGTATATAAGACATTTCATTCTCTCTACACACACACACACACACACACACACACACACACAATTAAAAAACAATGCAAACTCTTTTTACTTAAAAAAAATGTGAAAAACAACCTTACTAAAGCATTTTCTAAACTATAATGAATAACTGAAGTCAAAGCAGTCTGAATATCAACTCCTCCCTTTCCATCATTTACACCTCATAAATGCCCTGAGCCTCAACTGTTATTGCTGAATGTAACATAAAATACCATGCTTCAGTGACTGCAAGCAATATCGAAATGTCAAATATATCTGTTCTTAATTTCAGTGTAATGTTAGTTAAGAGCAGCCATTACTATTGAAGAACAAGAACCCTGGGTGATAAATACTTTTACCTGTAATAAGATAATTCCCAAATGATTTATTAAAAAATGAAGTAATGAATTCTAGCAAAGTACACCAGCTATTCATCTACAATTACATAGTGAAGAGAAATAGTGAATATAATGACTGCCAAATAGATTTGGTATCCATCCAGCAAACGCTGCATGTTGTTAATATCTCTTCCATTGAGCTATCTTAAAAAATGGTATGTATTTACTTAATTCATTATTAGAAGATTCTGGATCTGTATTTGATTTTAAAAGGACTTAAGAAAAAATAAATTGTGTATCGGTATAATTGTTTTCTCTTTTAAAGATTTAAGACTATCTGATTAAATACATAAAGATGAATTGTTTTATATGCTAAAGAAATTCTAGATATTATCTTTTGATTTAAAAAAAAATAGAAATCAACTACTTAAACCAACAATTTCTCCTCTGCAAATGTAATGTCTGGACCAGACCTAAAAAATAAAAAAAAAAAGAAAAGAAAAATCTTAATATGATCTTCTTAATCAACATGCTGTTCTCCTTTGTCTTTATATCCTCTGGAATGAAATGGAAACAAAAATAAATAAATAAAACAAGCAAAACAAAGAAAACCTGTTTGCCTCTCTTCTGTTCACACAGCTCCATAGCTCCTACCACTTCAATGATGCACCCATACTAATCCGACCCATTCCATGTACTCACACTTGCAGAATAAGTACCTGCTTCAAGAGACAACATATGCACATCAACTCTTCTTCCTAATTTCTTTTCCTGAGAGATATTTATGTTGAGTAGACTTAGCTTCTGTTTCCTCATTGCAACCCCAATTTCATTAGTTTCTAAATGGCTTAGCCTCCTGGTACCAGAATTAGAATTTACTCCCTGGGACAGTTCACCCAATTTCCTTTCTGGAGAACTATACCCATAGAGACATCCAGCACCATGATGTAGGCAGGACAGGAAGAAGTTGGCAAAAGAGGAGGGGGAAGTGACTGATACAATGTCTGGGCCACAGTAAGGAACCTAAGCCCTTAAGCCATGATTCTCACCATCTTGAGCAATGTTATGTGTATATTTTCTATTTTCCTGGTTTTACATTTATTTAGTATCCACAGAATCATAGATGAGGTAATAACCTTCAATTCTATTGATGAAGAAACTGCATCACAGACGAAAAAAAAACCTAGCAAAGGCTCACAAATACGTGGTGGCTGTGATGTCACCAGAATCTAGGTTTTTGAACTCCCTATAGTGTGACCTTCCCTCTTCAGTGTGTCCAGGGGCTACTGGGGGCACTTTCCCCATGAAACACAAAGACTTTATATATTTCACATTTTGTGAAGCATATTAACAACAGATTAAAAACAAAAGAAAGTGGCCAGGTCAAAGTACATTCAGTGGTTTACTGAAAATCATTTTAGGGATCAATATAATATAAGGGACTCCCCCTCCCATTTCTGTACAGTCTATCTCTGTCTGGTTTTCTTATCTTAAGCCTTCTGTATCTTTCATGAGGTTGGCTGCTTAAATATACATTTTCAGTGAAACAACAGAGTACAGATGAGGAAAAGCAGTGGAGTGTTTCAGAAGTCTTTCTCATTGACAACTAATTTATGTAATTCATTATAGAATTTATTATACCATTCCAAGAATTTAAATTTTATCTAGATTAAATATTTGATTTTATTAAGATGTTCTACATAGGGCTTATAGACTAAATACCCCATACTTTCTTCTCTAGGGGGAATGGGATCAACTTGTAAAATGTACAAAGAGAGCAGGTAGGAACAGAGTAACAGGTAATACGTAGAGAATAGATGGTGAAAAGAAAGGACAAAAATAGTGGCTGCCTCTGAAATGCTAGGAAAAGGCAATCATGCATAGCATTTAAAGTTTTTCCCAATATAGCAAACAAAGTTCAAATTGAGATAGTTATGGAGGAACTGCTAACTATTATAAAGAAATGCTGTGGTGATTCCATCTCTTGGAGGATTATGTAGTTTGGTCTCTTGGGAAAGAGGCTAGGCCACTCACTTTGTACTATACTTCAAATACTAATAAAAAATAAAACAACTGACTTTCTATAGTAAGAGAAAGAGATGTTTTCAGCCAAGGCAAGAACAAACTTCATTTTAATGTCAATCTTCATGTTCTAAAAGAAAATGTTTTCACATCATAAGAAAGGATTTAAGAGTAGAGAGTGAATAGAGTTACTGTCTGCAATCTAATTCCTTTTTCCATGTGTTGCAGGGAGGAATGAGTTATCACTGGAATTTGTTATTAGAAGCTTCAAATAGTGTTTCCTTTCATTCTCCAAGAAGAAATTAATTGCAGTTGTGATTGTCAAATTATTATATGCCCAAGGCTACTCTTCTCTCAGATGTCAGATGGTGCACATGGATGCCAATCTCAGGGAACCAAATCAACCTCAAGCCAAAAGTCAAAGGAAATACCTACTTGCTCAACAAAAGTGTTCAATTAGGTGAAGTACAAGTCAAGGAGTTTTTCTCATAAGAATCCTAATTACAATAGATACTGGCTTTAAACACAGTGATGAGGATGATTCACTCTTGATTATTAATGTTACAACTTGCTTTATTAGTGTCATTAACACCAGAATAGTAGAATTCATAATAAGATACTCACGTGTAGAACTTTGTATGAGATCAAAATTTTAAGAATTCCTATCTCAAGATCATGATGTAAAATATTCAAGTTAAAATAACATTTGACTCTTCAAAGATATACATGAGAGTATTTATGCATATGCACGTGCACATATTTACACTATTTTTAATATCTGAAGTGAAGAAATGGATTTAAAAAGAAATTAATTTAAGATCATGTAATGCAGAAGAAATGACTTTAAAATTGCTAAGAGAATGTAAAAACTGGAAATTGGGTGATTTCTTTCTTTGGTACCTCATGGAATAACTAGTTTCTTCTCAGTTTTTTAAACTTTAAGACTTCTACCAATTGTAAGATTTATTTTCAGTTTCTTTATTCTACATTGTAATCTTTATCACTTCAAGCTTTCCTGTGTACTATACATTCAAACTTTTCATTTATGATTCATGGATAAAATTTACACTTGGAACATATGGGAATATCCACCCATGGAGGGGGGGAACTGTTGAATCAACATGATTCTGGTATTTAATGAAATAGATAGAAGCAGATGTACCATAAAACCAAAGAACATCAAGCATCAGAGCCCACAGCACAGCCCGTTCAGCACAATCAAAACCAATTTTATGATCACAAATATTATTACTATTATTATTATAATAGAGGGATTGGGAGGGGTTGGAGGAGAGGTAGAAGGAGAGAGAATCTGAAGCAGGCTCCATGCCCAGTATAGAGTCTGACGTGGGGCTCGATCCCACAACCCTGAGATCACAACCTGAGGTGAATCAAGAGTCAGACACTTAACTAAGTCACTCAGGTGACTCTACAAATGTTTTTATTTTTCGCAAAGACCCCAAATGAGTGTAGGTTCCAAGCCCCACAAACAAAGGTCTGCCCTGGAAATTGAGTATGATTGTATAAGATATTTCCTCATTCTTCACTTATCAGAAATTAGCTTGCTGCTTGCTGAGGACCATCTTTTCTCAGTGCATTAGACATCTAGACACCATATGTAACCCACAAACTGAAGGCTTTATCAAACCACAAACTCTGCTAAAAACTATCACTTCCCAGGTAGGGAGTGGCATTCTTCTACCTCAGCAAGAAAACAGGGCCTGACCATGACACATCTAGGATCAGCAACCACAAAACTATATTGGCACTTTAACAGCTCTAGTTCCCCCAAAACACCCAAGGCCAAGGCCATCTGCAAACAGCTCAACTGAAAGCAGGATCGGGCTGGTGAGATGTGGCTTCATTATAAACAAAAGCTGAAGTGGCTTATTTGTAAGAGACTTCTGAAATTATGAAATCAAAGCTGAGTCATGTTAGTGGTATATAATATATACCATTCATGTGGACACCAAACTAGTGCTCCTAAAAAAAAATATGGATAGCAAATTTATATATAGATTTAGGTTTGGGAAGTGGTAATACTGGAAAGATAAAGACAGGTAATGAAATTAGGAGGTAAGATTTGGCACCAGAATGTCTAGACTCGAACCCTGACTTCATCATTTACTATAGATGGGACCTTGAGAAAATGACTTCATCACCTTTCACCTTAATGTTCTCATCTTTAAAATAAAATTAGCTATAACCTCTATTCTTACAAGGGTATTGGATCAAATAAATTGATACATAAAAAGGCACTTGGCATAGTGCCTACATCATAGTGAGCACTCAATAAATGTTGGCTACCATTTATTAGTTACTAGTTATCACTAGTTATAGTAAGACTAGGAAACAGATAAAAATTAAAGATATATTTAAGAAATATTTGCATCTTTCTGGTTGATTATGATGAGTGGGGAAAGATATGAAGCAGTCTGAGATGACTTCAGATTCACAAAAAGAGACAAAATAGAGATAAGCAATGCTCTAAAAGGAACTGGTATGGGAGATACAAAGGGAAAGATTATGTATCATTTTTAGATTGTATATTGACTTTGATAGATGCAAGAAGTATGGAAAGCAAAAGATAAAATTCTGACTTTAAAGCCTTGGGGTTAGTCAAAAGTTCAGACAGATATGAGAAATCATCAACAGAGGATCGTTCACAAAATTAATAATAATGAATGAATAAATATGTGTCCAAATGGTACTAATATTCAAGATGTGAGTGACAAAAGAACCTCGCACATGGAAGAACCTTGGAAAGAACTCTGAGAGTATTTGAATAAGATCCAAGATAAAGTGATTTGATGGAAGGCATAGACAATAGTGCATAGTAAGAGAAAGACTAAAAATCTCTTGGACTCCCCAATAAGGAGTCCATCCCTCTGTAATCCTACTGAAAGGAATTTCGACAGACAGTCTTGGAGCACAGACAGATTATACTAGCTGGAAGCTGGAATAGTAAACTGAAGGTAAGTAAGTACAGACAGTCAATTAAAGATTACTTTCTCTAGAATTCTTGCTGTTAAGAAAAAGTGAGAAATAGTGCAGCAACTGGAAGATCTGGGGTCACAGGAGGGCATTATTTCTTGTATGGACTTTGGTTTACCTGGTTGTTTATATGAAAGATGTGATGTGAAAGTGTTCATAGGCTGAGGAAAGAGTCAGTAGACAGGGAAGGTATGAAGACTGAGGAAGACATGTGGTTACCCCCACATTTATGTCTATGGCTGAGAGTGGAATATGTAGATAATCACCTGTCACAGACTTACTAAAATGAGTACATACAATCTTGGTTGAATGCCAATGTCCCACATGACCACCAAAACTATGCTAATGAAAGATCATTCTTTAGGTTTACTGATCTATGTATTTGACCTTTTATTGGCTAGGCTTTTTGTCAATTTTTTATTTTTTTTATTTCCTAGAATGTAGTACCTTATGCGTATCTGATGTGGTATCCTGGTGTCCTGGAAACCAAAATGTCCTCTTGGCACCACACCATGTCCTGGCTGGACGCTTCCTGCTTCACTAGATATTCCTGGTCTTCCCTTGCAGTATGTAACTCCTAAACTCCTACCGCTTATCTAGGATCTTATTCTGCATGACTTTGTGTATTATTAATGAATTCTAGAGGTGATTTAGTGTACACAAATTATGTTCACACAGACTCTTTTGAAAATAAGTTCTAAAATGTTTTCCTGAGAAGGGCTTTTTTTTTTTCACTTTCTATTTAAATACTTCTATGAAGTTTTAATTTAGTGTTATTGTTTTGTTTTGGGTTTTGCTTTTAGCCATGGGCATTCAATTTCTCTTAGAGTCCTGAAAAAGGAAAATTATTTTAATCTTAACACTGCATAATTCTCATATTACTAGAATGCTGATTCTTCAGCCATGGCTTTTGTTTTGGTTTTTGTTTTTGATAGATATTTCTAAAGCTCTGTGTACATAAGGGAATCATCAGAGTCGGCATGGTCTGCAAAATTCATGATACTAACAACTGCCAGAACATGTGTATATCACTAGATGCCATTGAAATCAAGAGGTATATAAATTAAAATAGAACATCTGAGACACAAAATTAAAATATAAATGTAAAAATGTTGATAAGCTTTCTTCTCACCAATACACAATTATATCTTCCCTTCAAACACATTAAGCTGGTTTCCAAATGTACAGCCAGATGTAATTCCCTCCAGAAATAATACTTTGTTCACTTTTATGTTTCCAAATAAGAAGTGACATGTGAGTTATGTACTAAACAGTGAGAATTTCATCACTGGAAATTGAAGTTTAAATTTTATTTATTATGTTCTTCAGAGATGGTGTTTATAAGAGGTAAAGCAAATGAGTACCTTCTTTTTGTTTGTTTTTATCTGCTAATAATATAAAATATAAAAGCATTTTGGAAGACAGAAGAAACCTGAATAACTTAATTACAAAAAAGAAATAAAAAGAACCTGGTGATTCACAGACTCGTACTCGTGGGGCTAATAATACATTATATGTTAATAAAAAATTAAAAAAAAAGAAATAAAAAATGTAAAGTGTTTGATATAGCTGCCATCTATAAAGAATTTTAAGAAAGGGAAACAAATTATTTTTGTATTTTCTTCTTAAAATGTATATATAAAAACATTAACTAAAATGTATAAAAAGTGATTATCCTGAAAGTCTACCTATACCAAATTGCAATGCATTAAAAACAAACAAATGTAAACACAAACTCTATTATAATATTTTGGATCATCCTTATTTGACCTCATTTTAATAAATTAAGGGCAACATCTGGAGCATTTTTAAACCAGTCATATTTCAAATTCATAATGTTATCATAATCAATAATAAGAAAAACGACTAACAAAAAACTATGCTTCATATAGGGGGAACAGACCCTACAAAAAAGTACATCTTGGGGCGCCTGGGTGGCTCATTTGTTAAGCATCTGTCTTCTTCTGCTCATGTTCCAGGGTTCTGGGATCAAGCCCTGTGTGGGGCTTCCTGCTCAGTGGGAAGCCTGCTTCTCCCTCTTCCACTCCCCCTGCTTGTGTTCCCTCTCTTGCTGTGTCTCTCGGTCAAATAAATAAATAAAATCTTTAAAAGAAAAAAAACAAACAAACCTACATCCTCACTAACTTATTTTTTATTTTTACTTTTAATATATTTTATTTAACCTAGTATGTCCAAAATATCATGTTTCAACATATAATCAATATAAAAATTATTGAGGTTTTCTATATTCCTTTTCTGTATTGTTTTCAAAATCAGTGTCTACTTTATATTTATAGAATGTCAAATTAGGATTAGTTATATTTCAAGTGCTTGATAGTCTCATATGAAAAGTGGCTCCTCGGGCGCCTGGGTGGCTCAGTGGGTTAAGCCGCTGCCTTCCGCTCAGGTCATGATCTCAGAGTCCTGGGATCGAGTCCCACATCGGGCTCCCTGCTCAGCAGAGAGCCTGCTTCCCTCTCTCTCTCTTTGCCTGCCTCTCCATCTACTTGTGATTTCTCTCTGTCAAATAAATAAATAAAATCTTAAAAAAAAAAAAAGAAAAGAAAAGTGGCTCCTCAAATAAATAAAATCTTTAAAAAGAAATAAAATAAAATAAAAATTAAAAAAAAAAATTGGGGGGGAGTGGCTCCTGTATTTCACTAAGTTCTTGAATGTTACTGAATGAAAATACTCAAAAACCAGTAAATTTTTATACCTAGAAAATGATGGATATAGAAATATGTAAGGGGAATGGCTCTCTAACATTCCATTATGCTATATAATTAGGTCTGTAGGCTGTAAGAACAAAGACCCCTCAGTCACACCTTCAGCTGGAAGTTCATAATAATGACATACTCTAAATCTATTTTGAATATCAAACTGTAAAGGAAAAACACCCCCCCAGTGCGTCTTCAGCAAACAGACCAGAACACATCTAGTTCAAACTTGTCACATTCTGGCCAAGGACCAGACACTGCCCACTGCAGGCAAGGTGAGCCTCTGCAGACGAAGGATAGTGCAGTGAAAACACAGCAGCATAGCTCACATAGCACGGACATGAGACACTCCCTGAAGCACCAGGCCCCGGACACTACACGACCTCTCCTTCTTAAAGCCACTGCTTTCAGGAGCAGGAAACATAACCGGCTTTTCTAATACACACAGAAGGAGGTAAAGACTTAAACAAAATGCCAAGACAGAAGAATTCATCCCAAATGAAAGAACAAGATGAGGTCACAGCCAGAGATCTAAATGAAACAGATATAAGTAACATGCCTGATGGAAAATTTAAAGTAAAAATCACGAGGATACTCCCTGGGCTTGAGAAAAGACATCAGGGAGACTCCTACTACAGAAATAAAAGAGTTAAAGAACAATCAATCAGAGACAAAGAAGGCCGTAATGAGATTGGAAATGGGCTTTAGGAAGTAAACAGCAGGCTAGAAAAAACAGAGGGATGAGTTAGTGATACAGCAGACAAAATAATGAAAAATAATGAAGCTGAAAAGAGAGAAAGAATAATTATGGAACACAAGAACAGACTTAGGGACCCTCTACTCTCAATACTCTATTTCACTTGTTAGTTCTGACCAAAAAGTGGGTGATAGTTTTTCACGTATCCAGCAATTCTGGAACACAGCTGGGTGTCCTAAAGTTCAACTTAATTCTGTATCTACATGGAGTTGGAATCTGTATTTAGACTGTATCTGTAATTAGACTGTATCTATGTGGAGTTGGAATCAAACCCCACAGATTAAAGGCCAGAACACTGTCTACCTGCCTAGTACCTCAGGTACTAATCATACGTCTAGGTTGTTCTCTGTGCTTCTCTCTGATTCACTAGAAATCAGAGGTTTCTACATTCCCCTTCTCAGGTTTGATCAATTTTCTAAAAAAGCTCACAGAGCTGAAGAAAACAGTTTGCTTACTGGATTTCCCTTATACTATAAAAGAGTATAATTTAGGAACAGGCAGATAGAAGAGATGTTTTGAGGGATTCTCTCTCCAGGTATTCGCTCTCCAGGTATGCCATTCTTTCCAGATCTCCATGTGATTACCAACAGGGAAGCTCTCTGAACCCTATTCTTTTGAGTTTTTATGGAGTCCTCATTACATAGGTATGGTTGATTGAATCACTGACCTTTGGTGACTGAACTCAATCTCCAGTCCCTCTTTTTATGGGGCTGAAAGTTGAAACCTTCTCCCCTGTCTAGGTTCACTTTTCCTCAGTCTCTACCTGCCTCTCTCTACACATGATGAAAGAATTAGCCACCAGAAATTTTTGGATTGAATATTCTACCCAACTCAGCGATACTTCTGAAAATTTGACATTTCCCCAAACAACTGAAATTAAAGTTGAGTGAGGGTCTCACAGATCATCTTTAGTCATGTGCCATTCCTGAATCCAATACTGTGACTGGGGTAGCAGGCTGCTGTTAATGGCACACCCATCTCAAGCCCATCCCTCAGGGTAGGAAGCTGGCAGAAATTTCACTCCTATCACATAGACTGAGAGTAGGGAAAGGATGGTTCCCCTAATCATGAACTGGAATAATATTATTTAAGCAAGATGGGACTGAGGATGAGAAGCAAAAACAACAACACAACAAGCAAAGTCAACATATTGGATCACTAGGTAGAATGCTTCAGTACAGTATGTAGTAAATGATGAGGGTTTAAATTAAGAAGATGGGAGATTGGGGTTGGATTCAAGATGAGTTTCGAACAAAATCAAAGCCATTATTTGATGAAGGATTGGTTATTGGTTCCCAGAGAGAGGAAAGAGAAGGTAGATATCCTAATACCTCATCTTAGTGAATAGTGTGAATCATAGAGCTAGTCACAGAGAAAGAATCCTATTGTGGATTCATAACTGGGATTGATAAATTATGTAAGGATATCAGTGGGATATTTTGAGATGGACCTCAAAAGAGAGATCTGGACAAGTGAAAGTTAAAATTGTTTAATTGAATGAGAAAGTAAAAAAAAAAAAAATCGTGGAAGTAAAAAGAGGGAAAAGACAGGAATATTAACAGATGGGGAGAGGGCACACATGAATGACCATTACTCTAACTCTTCTCAAAGAATTATGAACAAACTGGAATATATGAATAATTTTAGGTAACTATAAAATAAATACTATTGAATATTTTTTGGTCTCATCTATCTTGTCATTTAAAGATGAGCCATTTTGTTATAAAAACATGATTTTCGGGGTGCCTGGGTAGCCCAGTTGGTTAGGCAACTGACTCTTGAATTTGGCTCAGGCCATGATCCCATGGTCATAGGATCCAGCCCCATGTCAGGTGTCACGTTCAGCAGGGCGTCTGCTTGAGATTCTCTCTCTCTCTTTCTCTCTTAAATAAATCTTAAACAAACGAACATGATTTTCTTCTTTCTTTCAGAAGAGGACTCCCCAGGTTTAGTTCAGTTACCATCTCCTCCTGGTAGATCAAGACCCAAATTCTCACCATCTGCCTTGTTCCTACTCCTCTTCCTTTCTCCCTATAAAGAAAGATTATCTTCCTCTCCTCCTCATTCCCCATACTTGCCAAAATGTTCTTTTCACAGAATTTAGTCTGGTATCTGCTATATATATATATTTGCTATATATTTATTTTATTAACTTGAATCTAAAGAGAGTTTTACAATTGTATCTGCAACCTGCTTTCTGCTAGTCTGTCTGCAACATTTACCTTCAAACTAAAAGTCGCTTGGCAACTTCAGCCTCAAAATATAGAAAACTGATTGTTTCTGCACCTAAATCCATACTTCTTCACCTTTATAGCAACTATCACCATTCTTAGTCTTTAAACAAATCTGAAAAACAATCTTCAATTACTGGCTCAGTCCTTTGATTTCAATATCCAAAACGAACATCAAGACATTCTATATATTGTAAGACTGCAGAATATTTTGGTATTTATGGAGTTTTATTTCCACTATTGTGATTTTTTTAAAAAAGTAGGTATCAAAATGGAAAATTCTGGAAAGGAACATCCCCAATTCTTATAATCATTGTACTTTATTGGAGGGATTATACTACCTATACCTGCAAACTCTTTATATATACTCCACTGTATTATGTCTCTATGCATTTAAACTTGTTCTAGTAGGGACACTTGGGTGGCTCAGTCAGTTAAGCACCTGCCTTTGGCTTAGGTAATGATTGGAGAGTCCTGGAATCATGTCCCATAGTGGGCTCTTTGCTCAGCAGGGAGCCTGCTTTCTCCTCTGCCTGCCATTCTCACTTCTTGTGCTCTCTCTCTGATAAATAAAAAAAAAATCTATTAAAAAAATAGGAAAACTCTTTAAAAAAAAATAACATGCTCTAGTAGTATCTATTGGCTTTAAAATTAAAGAAGAGATGGGGGAGGAAGGGAATATATGTTTAAAACATTTGCTTCATTGCATATCTCCAAAATAGTACCTGCTCCCCAAATACTTTGTACCCTTTCAAAGGCAAAGGTTCTTGAAAAGTTGCCCTACTTCTGGCTCCACCTTTTTGCTTCTCATTTAATTTTAATCTCAATTCAATATGACTTCTGAACCTAGCATTTTAGCAAAATTGCTTTGGAGAGTATTACCAATGATGCATTTTTCTAAATTCAGTGAACGTTTTGCAGTCCTCACCTTGGTAAATCACTCATGGATTACTACTGGTTTCTCCTGACTTTTTTGCCCTACTATCTCTGGGTTATCCTGTTAACTATCTAGTAAGTTCTCCTCAATTTACTTTTCTGTATTGTCTTCCTTGACCTACGCTTACAAAGTCTTCAAGGGCCCCTTTGAGTTCATTTCTCCTTTCATACTTTCACCTTAGGAATTCTCATCTAGGACCATGGCTTTCAGTAACACTTACACATTTCTGTATCAAGCCCTAATCTCTTCTTTGGGCTATCAACTTGATATATCTACTTGAGTGTCTCCAAGACACGTCAAGATTAGCATATTCAAAATTGAACTATCAAAACTACCACTCTTAGTTTTCAGCATCTCCATTAAGGATGCCCATAATCACTAATTTACATAAACTAGAAACTTAGGAGTCATTTCTAACAGTGTCCCCACCTTTGGTCTGTCAACTACACTCTCTGAATATATCATGAATTTACCTTCTATCAATCATCACTAAACCTTCATAGTTTAAATCACCATAATTCCCTTGTCAGTAATAGAAAAATAGCCTCCTAAATGGTTTCCCTGCCACCACCATATTTGCCCAATTCAATTTTTCATAAATAATTTAAATCACATTTTATTTTAGTTATTTCATTTTTTAAATTATTTTATTTATATATTTGAGAGAAAGGGAGAGTGCACACATGTGCATGAGCTGGGCAGGCGCAAAGGGAGAGTGAGTGAGAGAATCTTAAGCACCCTCCATGCCAGTCAGAGCCAATGCAGGGCTTGATTCGCGACCACGAGATCATGACCTGAGCCGAAATCAGAGTCGGATGCTTAACCAACCGAGCCACACAGGTGTCTCCAAAATGATATTTTAAAAATGGAATTATGACGATATAAGTCCTTGGTGTGAAACCATTAAATGGCCATCATCACATTTAAATGAAATAAACTCTTTAACATGGCCCTCAAGACCCTGCATGATACAGACCATGCCTACCTCTCAGACCTCATTGGCTGATATTCCCCCAGTGACTTATGTATGTAAACACATTGGCTTTCATTCGGTTTGGTAAAGGTGCCAACATCTTTCCGGCAGGTTTTACTCTTTGATGGGAATTTTATTCTTCATTTCATCTGGTCAGACCCTTGTCATTTTATTGTCTTCAGCTTAAATATACCTACATATTCAGCTTAAATATACATGTTATATACAGCTTAAATATACATATTCCTCTAAGTGTCACAAATAAATATTACCCCAAATCTGTATCTCTCAAAGAAGTGGGCCCTTTCATAAATTATTCTATCTTACCTATATTTTCCTCTTTCCCATTTATCACAAATCATAATTACAGGACCATTTTTTTTTAAAGATATTATTTATTTATTTGACAGACAGAGATCACAAGTAGGCAGAGAGAGACGAAGAAGCAGGCTCCCTGCCGAGCAGAGAGCCCGATGCAGGGCTCGATCCCAGGACCCTGAGATCATGACCTGAGCTGAAGGCAGAGGCTTTAACCCACTGAGCCATCCAGGCGCCCCAATTACAGGACCATTTTATAGCTTGATACTTTATTAGATATCTTCTTCTGAACTGTAGGCCACACTGGGGTAGAATCTCTTTTGGATCAGTCACATTGTACTTCATCCATCTAACAAATTCTGGGGCACATAGATTCAATAAATAAATGAATAAAATGATAAAATGAAAATGCATTTTATATCTTATCACCAAAGGTTGGTGGCATTTTCCAATAATTGAAAAATTCATAAAAATTGGGGAAAATATAAAACACAGAGAAATTATGCACAGTCCTGTTAAGAAATATCATCCAAATCTTAAAGAAATTTCAATAAAATGTTTTATGTTGAACATGTCAGAGAGTTAAAATACAGAGAGTGTGCATCATTCTGTTTTAAAAACTAGGATAGAAAGTTGATATAATGTCCTTCAAGAAGCTTACATTTACTGATTTTGTCACTACAGATATATAGACACACTACTGGAACTGAAGAAATATGCAGTGATCACTCTGAAACAATGTCCAAATAATGTGCTGGTATGTAGGACAATTTCTGAAAAGCTAGATTTTTCCTAAAATTTTTTTACTGGAAAGAAACTTTCAGCAGCATTGGAGAGCTTAGCATCAGCATTATATAAATGATGGGAGAAAATTTCAATGCTGAAGCAGTAAGAAATGTTATAGGTTAGAAAAAAAAAATCTTCAGCAGGAGATAGTGGAAACTAAGTGCAATTCAGTAAAGTGAATCCTAATTTATAGATTCAGTCACAAGTTATTAACCTAAGGTCCATCCTTTGGGTACTATTCTCTGAGATTATATGAAAAAAAGTTTGTACTTATTTGCATACATGCATTTTGCTTGAGAGAAAAGAATCCTAGCTTTCATTAAATGCAACTTCAAAGTTTGTGACCTAAAAATAGGTCTCTAACAACCATAACCACAAACTCCCTATATCCCGAAATGTAATTAAATTGGCTTTTATAAAGGATTTGGGTATTTTCACTTTTTTCAGTTGAAAAGATAATTTACTTTCATTTATTATATTCTTTCTTTCATTCTGAACGTTCACAAACCATTTTTCTTTCTTCTTTTTCTTTTAGAAAGTCATCATTCTTCCTCTTTTTGTTGTTACACCCACACATTGAAAATTCTGACTCTGATCAGGAGTTAGGACAGTCTAGAAGGGACTTGATCAGAAAATGTAAAGAGGATACATGGACTTACATATCAAATCATTAATTACTATTATTATGGGTACCCCTTGCAACACAACAGAGACAAAGTTAGTTAAAATAAAAAGAATTTCTACTTCTTAGTATTCAACCAGCTAACACATTTATGGGTCTCATTATAAAGAGTATTCACATGCAATTAAAATACATACAGACTCAAAGGAAGCAGGAAGTCAAACTGGGATAAATGATTATGAAAACTATGACACTAGAGGGCATTTGAAATAATGAAAATATATGAAACTCATCTAAAGTATGACTAGTGCACTATAGGCATAAATATTCAATAAGCAATACACACATACACATATTGACTAAAACAAGAGGGTGCAGTGCTTCAGATATAAGACTTCAGAGTCAAGCAGATCTAGCTTGAATCTGGTGGTTCTGTGACTTCAACATTCCAGGAAACATATTTAATCTTAGCCCTATATTGTTGTGAGGATTAAGCATGAAAACATAATAAATATTCAGTAATTATTATCTAATATTATTAGGTTTTATACATTGTTACACATCATATTTATGACTATGCATGAAATAATTTTATATTTAATTTTATATAAATGCAATATCCAGATTTATTTTCTGACTCTATATCCCATTTTTCTCATAATAAATAGTCAAAAGCCCAGTAACTCAGTCCATCCTTTAGGTAAATATATTTGTTATGTTTACTGAATAATATCATAAGTGCCAGGCACAAAACCAACTACTAAACACTATGCTATTATTCCCACTCTTTTAATAGCTTTTTCTGGAATGATCTTTCGGTTAATTCAGTTTTTAGAAACTACATGATATATCTTCTCTTTCATCTAATTGGAAACTTAGTAAAAGTTGCTAACCTCCTTATTTATTGCAAAAAAAAAAATTAATACCCTAACTATTGTGTAGGTAGAAAAGAGCTAAATTAGTAGAACAGAACTATAGGAAGTAAATCAGAGTATTGTTGTAGAGGCTTCACTGAAAAGTTCCATGTTAGCAATGAATATGCTCCTAAGACTATGGTTTCTGAGAGGACTTACAATGACTATGTGAAAAATGACTGCTCAGGGGACAAATTGAGTGATCAAGGTTCAGGCCAGGATGCAGCATTGCTAGTTTCAGTTGGAAATTTCTGACCTCGTGCTTTCTTTTTTAGTTTTTTGCTTTTAATTCAGTTTAGTTCTCTTCCTATCGTTATTCCTGGATTCCTCAATGTAGTTGATCAACTGTCTTTATTCAGTCTACACACTTTACTGAGTGCCTACTATGTGTCACTATTAATGTGATAATAACAAACTACTGCTACTACCGATACTTATAACTTAATTACAATATAACAAACTCCAGGAACACTGACTACTGATTGAGTTCATACAACTTCTAACACAATTAACCTCCAACAAAGTAATATGTCATTCTCATTTTTCTGATGAGGAAAGTAAGCCACATAAAAGAAGACATGGTCTCAGCTTTACAGGCAAAACAGTATAATGGTGAGATTTATAATGAACAGATTAATAATAAAACTTGGTTTAGCAATGATAGCTAATCTACAGGTTATTAAGGGGGGGCAACAAAAGTATTCAGCAAAGGCAGACAGAGGAACAGAGCATGGAGAGGAGAAAAAGGAAGACATAATGGCTGTTGCTAGACAATATGGCAGGAAATAGAAAGTAGTAAGCAAGACACAATGTTAGAGAGGTAGCCAAAAGCTCAATTACACAGGGACCATGGATGCCCTTTCAAAGGGTTTAGACTTCATCCCTGAACTTAATGAGCTCATAGTTAATGATTAGCAGAGGTTCTTGCTTAGGAAAGTGGTATTTTTAGATGATACATGTTTAATCATCTCTCTGGTAGCCATGTGAAAAATGGATTTGATGGCGACAGTACTGGAGGAAAACAAAGTAATTGAAAGATTACTGAAGTCATCCAGGTAAGAGATCATAAAGCCCCAGCAAAAGACATGGTATTAGAAGTGAGGAGGATGGGGGCGCCTGGGTGGCTCAGTGGGTTAGGCCTCTGCCTTCGGCTCAGGTCATGATCCCAGGTGCTGGGCTCCCTGCTCAGCCAGGAGTCTGCTTCCTCCTCTCTCTCTGCCTACTTGTGATCTCTGTCTGTCAAATAAATAAATAAAATCTTAAAAAAAAAAAAAAGAATAGAAGTGAGGAGGATGAACAGATTTGATTAAATATACCCCAATAGCCAATTCTGCAGTGTGTAGTAGCCTCTTTATTCTTGACCTTGGACTTATCCCCTAATTCCCAAATCCTCTTCCTCTTACACCCCAAGACAAATATGGTCCTAAACCTCAGAAGTTTAGAAGGTAATTAACTGCGTCTGAATAAGCAGACTTATTTAGAACCACAACTTTCACTCAACTAAAGAAAGCAACAAATAAAAGTTTTCAAGAATCGAATTTGCCTTACCATAAATAACCAGTAAACATAAAACTCATAAATGTCTCAAACCCTGAAAACAGAGCTTCTAAATAAAATGCAATGCAAAAGAAGACATTTAAGATAAACTGAATGAAGTTTAAATATAGAGAACTAAAGCAATGGATTTTTTTTCTGGTACTAACATTGAGCATATTCCAAAAATTTGTAATAAATAATCCCTAGATTTTTCAGGCAGTGGAGATAAAACAGAGAAGGGGTCACTTGATAATTATGTCTTGGGAGGGTTACTGATAAATTAGAGACACAAAAAGTTACATGGCACTTATCTGATTTAACCATTTTATTCTGCAAAAAGTAAATAATGAGAACAATGAAAAATGTGACAGAAGGAGGCACTCCTAGGAACAGAACAGCATCACTGGTATAAACACTGTGAAAATTAGAAATAACTGCTAATAACAAACAATACATGTTAGAACTATATAATAACAATATTGTAATAATATAATAATATTAATATTAAATAATAATATTAATAATTAATATTAATATGTGATAACCATAGTTATTACAACTATAGATGTAATAAGATACAAATAAAATGCAAGTCATAGATGTAATTCTGAATTTAGTTGCCACATCAAAACATGAAAAGAAATCGGTGAATTAATTTTAATTATATAGTTTAATATATCCAAATCATTAACACTTCAATATTTAATCCATTTTAAGTTATTATTTAGATAATTTACACTCCTTTTTTCTACTAAGACCACATATGTAGTTTATACTTATAGCACATCTCAGTTTGGACTATGTATATTCCAAGTATTCTACAGAATCAAGTGCCTAGTGGCTATGACATTAGAGGACACAGGTGTAGATCATAGGACCCTATACTTTTTTTCTAAGAGGCGGATAAATCTCTTTTAGAGAAAAGTATGAGAATACTATTCCTTAGCCACTTATTTAATAAGTACTTAGACACTTTATCCATTCATTTAATAAACAGCTCTAAGCCCTTAGCATGTTTAAGGCACTGTGTCAAGGGGATAGCCAGATGCTTTAGAAAGGGTCCTGTCCACATGATGATTAGGGATTAGAAGGATGATATTTTCTATCCAGCCATCTATCTATTCATCCATCCATCCGTCCTTCCAACCATCCATCCATCTCTCATCCAGTTTGCAAATAGAACATAAGCCAATCACTATGTTAGTCTGCAGGACTAGAATAGCTTATAAAGAAATAATTACCATATAGTGTAATAAGTGCTAAATAGAGACTTGTATAAACCATTAGCTACCTACAAAGAGGGAAAAACTGGGGCGCCTGGGTGGCTCAGTCAGTTAAGCATCTGCCTTCAGCTCAGGTCATGATTTCAGGGTCCTGGAATCTAATCTCACAAGGGGCTCTCTAATCAGCCGGGAGCCTGCTTCTCCCTTTCCCTCTCCCTGCTTGTGTGCTCACTCTCTCTCTCTGTGTCAAAAAACAAACAAACAAACAAACAAACAAACAAAAACGAAAAACAAAAAACAAAACTAAAAAAACAAAAATAAAACACAACAAAACAAAAAACAAAGAGGGAAGAACTGATAGGAGGAGAACTTCCAAAGGAGTAATATACTAACCAAGAGCAAAGACATAAAAAAACAAAATATGATGTTTTGCCTGAGACTATTCACAGTTTTAAGTGATTGGATAGTCGGGTTCTTATGGGAGAAGTAGCAGAAAATAAAGGTAGAAATAAAGATGGAGAAAAAACTATAAAACGCCTGTAGGCCTTACTCAGGACTTCTGACTTTATGTTACTGATTTGGGAAACTGTAAAAGTATATCATTTTATTGGCTTAGAAATTTAACTTTGGTAAATTCTGTGGAAGATGAATTGTAGTGAGATCAAAACTGGGGAAAGAATTGTTAGAATGTTCTAATTGAGCTTAAAAAATAAACCATACTAAAGTCCTCTCACAATTCAGGAGGTTTTGATAGAAAAAAAGAAAGTCAAGAATTCAAGTTATCATGCACTGAAATGTATGTATTTACTCAATATATTTATTGCATACCTACAATTAGGTTACTTTTCTAGGGTGAGGAATGGAAAAATTAAAAAATTAAAAATTAAAAAAAATTAAAAAACAATTTTAATTAAAAAATTTTAAAAAAAGAATCTTATATTTTACTGGGAGCAAATTTTTATTAAATCAATCAAATTTTTATTAAATCAATTTTATTTATTAATTTGAGAGAGAAAGAGAAAGAGCACAGAGGGAGAGAGTAATAGACTCCCCACTGAGCAGACAGTCCGACATGGGGCTCCATCCCAGGACTCTGAGCCTAAGTAGGATGCTTAACCAACTGAGCTATCGAGGTGTCCTTAAATCAATATATAATTTAAAAAATATTTTAAGGGGCACCTGGGTGGCTCAGATGGTTAAGCCTCTGCGTTCGGCTCAGGTCATGATCGTCAGGTCCTGGGATGGAGCCCCATGTCAGGCTCCCAGCTCAGCAGAGGTCTGCTTCTCCCTCTCCCTCAGTTCCTCCCCCTGCTTGTACTCTCTCTGTCTCTCAAATGAATAAATAAAATCTTAAAAAATAATAATAAATAAATATTTTAAGTTCCATAAAACAATTAAATGGGATAAAGTATTGAGAGAGAGAATGGAGCGGTAGAATTATAGTTAGGCTGATTAGAGAAGGCTCTCTGAGGTGGCTCATGCTCAAACTTAGATCTACTAAACAATGAGTCAGTCAGGAGTGAAGTGCCTCAGAAGATAGCAAAGAGCAGTGGTCCAGAGGTTATGAACTTGAATGTCCGAAGAACAGAATTACGGCCCATATTTCTGGATCAAAACGGGCTTTTTGGGAACGTGATAGTATAAATGTGGTCAAAGAGATGGGCAGAGGCCATATTATTGAAGGCCTAGCAGGTAAAGTAAGGAATTTCTATTTTATTTACTGCAATCAGAATCCATTGAAAGTCACTACTGAGGCAATGACAGTTTCATACTTTGTTTTAATGAAGTCTCCTTTTGCTTTTCTGTGGATAATGGACAAGAGGTAGGCAACAAAGGAAACTCAACCAATGGCAGCGGCATATGGTGGCAGGCTACTGGAGTTGATTCAGGATACATTATGGAATTAAATGAGTAAGTGTTTCAGACAGGGGAAACTGAAAGCAGGTTACAAGTGAAAGAGAAATACCTTAAAGACTGCTGGCTTTTTCTCCAAATCACTGAATAGAATGTGTTGTCATACATTCAAGCAGGCAAGACTAGAGGAGGAACGGAAGAAGGGGGTTCCCTGGGAACCAAGAGTTGGGGGAGCCTCCAGGTGTATAGTGTGAATGACTTTGAAAGGAATTATAGGACTAGGAGGAGGTTTTGTAGGAAAAGGGAAATTAACCTTAAAAATACATATATTGAAAAATATACACAACAATATATATATACTTCTTATATATATTTATATATAATATAACATATTATATATAATACTGTTATATACATATATATGTATATGTATAGTGACGTGAGATGTATCATAGGACAATTCAGTTATAAATGGGGATGCCAATTCTGATACCTTGACAGTAAGACTTTCAACCTTGACAAATTGAGTCTCTCCTATTGCAGAATATTAATAAGTTATTAATCATCCAGATGTTTCACATGAAAAAAAAATTGGAAGTTAACAAGGAGGAATATAAAACACTCACATTTACTTCTCCATCATGTTCTGCCAGGGCTGCTCAAGGCAAAAATGGCTGACTCGTTATGACTGCATATAATGAATTTCATTATGATGTTTCTCCCTACCCCCAGCTGGGTTGCAGTAAGTTTTAAATTCTGAGATACTTTTGCTTGGGGGTCAGCTACAGCCCCCTGAGAACAAAAGAACAGACTGGAAAATGTAAGAAATGTATATTTCACTAGCTGATGTACAAATTCTAAAACAATGATTTCCAGGCCCCATTTCATAGACAGACTGAATCATAATCACCTAAACTACATATTTAAAGTATTTTATTTTTGTTTGCCAGACCTACTACAACAAAACATCCAATGCTAAGTTCAGGAATCTTCATTTTTACTAATTTCCTTAGGGGACCTAATGTCCACTTAGGCTGAAACCCTTGATAGGGATCAACTGGGATTACTGATATGTATCTTAAAGTGCTAAGGAATATGGTCTTAGCCTATATGGAATATGAAAATATTTTAAACAAAAACAAATTTATTTTTACTAATTTAATAGCCCTGGGAGTAAAAGATGAATAGACTTATAAGAAAATTAGTGAATATTTGAATTTATAAAATCTTTATAGTGACAGAAGTTTGGACCTCGGTATTGGCCATTGGATATCCAATAAAACGAAATTTCTCAGGCCACCAATCTATTACTTTACACTATGGTTTTAAGTTACTCTGGATTCCTGCACCATGGCTGAAGAAAAAGGACACTGGTAGTCATAATCTTAACATGAAGGATCCCACCTCACGGATCCACATCTGAAAAAACAACAGCAAGAAAACCCCACTACTTCCTTCAGGTTTACACTAATACAAAAGCAGGATCGTGTTCTCAAGGACATTCAAAATAGTTTTCCCTTAAAAATTTTTTTTTAAATAGAAAACATACAGTGCTTACTATATGCAATGAAAATGCATTTTTCCCCCTTCAAATTCTAGCTCAAATATTACCTTACTGGTATTTTCCATGACTACTCTGATCCAATCTCTTCCTACAAAAGGCCAAGGTTTTTTTTTTTTTTTCCCCTCCACTATAGATACTCCATTAAGACTTTATACATGTCTGCATTATTCTGTCATATACTTATTTATCTGTTTTCCCTGCAAGACAAAGAGCAACTTCTCCTGCAGCCAGACATTGAGCAAGTTTTTCCTAAAACTATTTTGGATTGAGCTAAATCTTAGCATAAGCAGTATAAACCATATAAATGCCAGAGGGTTACTTTCACCAATGTAGCTTAGTTACGAAAATGTGATTGCCAAACAACAAACTGTAAATAGCAATAATTAAGTTAAGGGAATCTCTCAGAGTCTTTAAGATGTCAAGGACAAATCACAGAGTGCACCAGTATTCATCAATACGATCACTCCCACTGAACAAGAATTTAGGTGAATGGGAAGCAATGCCAGACAAATCAATCCTTTGGGACATATCTTGCTTAACTGGCTGCCGATTCTGTAAGTGAGAGGCAAAAAATTCTCAGATATACAAGCTTATGGCGAAAAACATTTAGAATTGACTCTTACCATTATTAGAACACAAATGAAGATAAAGGAAGACTACGAAAGAAGCAGACAACAAAAAAGGCTTTAAAAAATGTGGTCTAAGGAGTAACATTATATGGTCTATGATTTTGATTGTCTCTGTATGTTTAAGTTGAAGAATTATCTAAGCCCATTCGGAGTCGTTATTGGAGGGGCACAATCCCATGTCATCCTAAATAAAGTTAGAGGGTGATGATATACACGTGTGCCATCATCGTCACTAACATCTCTCATCATGACTGCTAACGGGTGTGAGACACTTCTCCATGCCATGCTTCACAAAGCAGGTCACAGATGCGTGGGTCTCAGGGCTTCCTTCCTAAATTGAATTTCTGTCAAGAAAGCAACAGCAACAAATCAGACAAAGCTTCTATGACATGGCAGGATTTCAAACTGCACCTAGAAAGAATTATTCTCCCACACCGTCCTCAACATACATTCACGCAGGACTTTCTATCGCCTTTATTAACTACCAACATTATAATTTTATCACAGTGAAGTCATTCAGATTACATTATTAATACTTAGAACAATTCTTCATAGGCTGCCCAAGATTTCTCCAGTTAGCCAAGTGAACTTGATAGTAACAGCTCTCACAGACTAATACCATACAATAATAAAGCATATAAATAATAATACAAACATTATTTATACATAAACCAACCAGTACAACTGCTCACACACACATACATACGCACGTCTAAAGTGACCTTAAATGTAAGCACTGATAATACTCCAAAATGCCTTTTAAAGGTTCATTTAGTTGTTGTGAAATTGGATTGTATTTTCCTAGAAAAACAAAATTATATAAGATGTTAATTTTCCAGGCTAGCTAGCCCCTAAAGCCTCTTTAGCTCACAATATAGCTAAAAAGATGAAAAGCATCATCATATTTGTTAGCCAAATTTTATAGCAGAGTCTCCTTAGGAAAATGCATCTAAAAGTTATTGCCCTGGCTTTCCCGCCTTTCCTCTTGCTGTATGCCCTCCAGACCATACATCCATATCTTTGGTAGGATCCTCTCCTTATTCACCACCCCCTAGCCCCCATAGTTAAAGCAGCAGGGCTTTTAACTGGAAGTATGGGAGATAGGAAGAAGTATGCTTCATATGTAAGTTAAATAATAATATCTAGATAATTGATTTCAATGCAAGGACAACATCTAATTCTCTGTTCATGGTCCAACATATCATTATGACCCTTAAAGTCAAAGCTTAGAGAGATAGTAATTTATAGATAACATTAATGCCTTAAAAGCTAAGTTTCTGGGGCACCTGGGTGGCTCAGTGGGTTAAAGCCTCTGTTTTCAGCTCAGATCATGATCTCAGAGTCCTGGGATCAAGCCCCACATCGGGCTCTCCGCTCAGCGGGGAGCCTGCTTCCCCCTCTCTCTCTGCCTGCCTCTCTGCCTACTTGTGATCTCTCTCTCTGTCAGATAAATAAATAAAATATTTTTAAAAAAATAGGTTCCTTTGAGTTAATTCCCCCTACCCACCACCAAAAAAACAACAAAAAAAAAATGTCTTGCTAGTGGAAGCAATTTTACAAATGTTCAAGTTACAATTTCTGAGGCGTCTAGGCAGAATATGGCAACTGTGCACATCTCTTGAGATTCCTGCTCTGAAATTACAAGTTCAAGGACATAATGTGTATCTGAATAATGTATTATACTTTTAATCCAAGCCTTGATTGTTTTAAGTCTTAGAAAATTCAAGACAGAGTTCAAATAAAAACTTCTTACCCTAGGGTCAAAAAGTCTTGTCTTTGGTGTCCAAAAGAGACATGTTTCAAAATTAGATTTTAAAAAAAGAAAGAAAGAAAGAAAGAAACTTGCAGACTCTCTGTACACTAATGGTATTACAATCTGCAGTTTTATGCCCCTAATCAAATTATATAACAAAATTATGAGACTGATTATTTTTGTACTAGTAAAAACTTGTAACACACACAGAGGCAACAAATTACTCCACTTTTACTTATTTTGTTTAGCTTCCACTGTTAACTTAAAACCCTTCACTAACTACCCTGCCTTACAGGTAAATTGCACAAAAGAACAACAAAATCCAGTTAATGAAACTACTGTGATAATGGATATAGTGTTAAGGAAGAAAAGGACTAACTTTCAAGTTTCCTGAACTTTAATGTGCCTACTCTGTGCTTGTATTTGATTATGAAGAAAGCATAATGCAGTTTAAAATCCTCCCTAAAATCAAGGTTGAATTTTATTTCAAGTCTACTAGACCTAAAAAATCATCTGCAATGCGTTTTAGTTTACTTCTTAGGGTAAAAACGCTTCTCCTATCCTCTTGCACTCAATTTCTTAGAGCAATTCAATAATGGGTATACTATTCCATTAACAGTGAAATATTAAAATTTAGATAGAACACAAATTTAAGAGACATTAGTGAAAGAACAGAATCAGTTTGCTGAACCTAACAGAATAGTTACTTTTTAGTAAAAGCAATACATGCAAATGGTCAAAAAAAAAAATACAGAGGAACTTAGAATTAAAAGATATAATCGCCTGATTAACCTCTCCACTCTCAGTCCAGCTTTTCAGGTGCATGCACTTGGACACTTTTTATAGTTATTTTTCCATAGTTATAAACAATAAACTATTTTTTAAAAATCTGAACATATTATTGGATATTGCTCATTTTATTGAATTAACATCAACCATCTATGTTCATTTATATCATGCTTTTCTTCCCAATACAGTTGCAATACGATTGTTACTTACTCTGTTAGTTGCATTTGTATATTTGTAAATACCATATCTAAATCTGTCTCTTGCTATATCAACTGTAGATAGTATGTCTTGATTTCCCAGTTTTTCAGAAAAGCCCTATTAACTCCTCAACCCTTCAACTCTTCCCACGTCCATCGCCTCATCTGTTGCTATCATTTTACTTTTTATTTTGCCAAGGTCAATAATATTTATTTCCTCTTCTGTAATCTCAGCTGAAAAACCTATTAGCTGAGAGGTATCTCTAAGAACTCACATCTCACTCCATGAAAGTGAAGGAAGTTACAATCTTTTATCAGTACCTTCTCTACCCCAATTTCCTGTACCAAGACAGTAGTCACATGCTTCAGAGAAAAACAGTTATATTTATAACATGTTGGGAAAATAATCAAGTAAGTTGAGGATATTGAGGGAATATATCCTAGAGAAGGCGCTGGAGAATGGGAGGAAAAAAGACGTATGAAAAATATGTTTAAATTTCTAAAAGGCTTTCATGTGTAAACAGAATTTCTATATGGCACCAAGGGAATAGGATAGTAACAGAATGATTCATGTTTTGATGTAGGAAGCAGGAAATAACCGAACAAATCAAAATTAGAACTCATGGGACTCAAATGCAGGCTGAATGACCACTTAGCAAATATACTGCCAAAAGGCATTCAACTGAAAGTTCATGAAATGATTATTAAGAGAACCTAATTCTTTAAAACTGGAATACAAAGAGCATCAAAAGAACAATAACTTTTATTCTTTAAGTCTACATCTATAATTCAAATTCAACTCTTCAAACATGTCCTTATTTATTATTATCACAAAGTTTATATAAAATTATAACTTACCAACAACGACCAGTAGTAGCTTCCTATTATTATCATCATTGTTGTCAGATACAATTAATCCTCTTATTGATCGAATCAAAGCCTTTCAATGGAATTGAGTTTTAGTATACCTTCTTTTTCTTTTTTTAATTTCTGTCATTATATTACAAAGTGTATGATTAGCTAAGAAACTGACTTTCCTGTGTCTTTGGTGTGACTCACACAAGTGAATTTAAAAATAAATAAATGTAAATAAAATAACTACTCTAAAGGATTATAAAATTTAAGAATAAACTTTTTTCTTTCTCTCTTGAAGTATCATTAGAACTTTTTATGTTGTATGCAATCAAAATCCCAGACAACACAGCCTGAAGCATGAAAGGGATTTGAAAAGTTCAGAATTCTCTGACTTCACATACATATGGTTCAATCTGAATTCTCACAATGTCATTAGTGATTTTTTTTTTCCTTTTCTTAGCACCCTATCCTTCTAAAGACTGGTTTTTCTCTATTGGAAAGAGCTGCAATAGCCCCAAGCTTTACAATTTTTTATTCCAATGTCTGGAAGAGAGACTATTATTTCCCCACAGTTCTCAGAAGAAAGAGGAAATTTCTTACTCAGAAGACAACGACAAATATTTGCAATGTAGCACTGGTTCAAACCGACTCACAAGCTCAGGCCAGATGAAATTAATGTGGGCAGGAGAAAGGACTTCACAGGTTCAGCCTCTAGCCTGGCTGATCAATATTACCGAAATAATAGATCTAGGAACAGGAGTCATAGAATTCTTCAAAGTGAAGCTATAGTTACAGGGAAGGGTAGCAGGAAGGATGCTTGCCAGAGGCCAAATCATTTCACTACAAGAGCTTAGTTGTGCAGGGTAGGTTTGCTTGTGGCTTTCCAATGGTCCCTTAAGTTGAGACAGAGTAATTTCTTAAAGCCCCACATCTGCAACTTTTTCGAAATTTGAAGAGGTTCATGCTTAATTAGCACTAAGAAGAAACTATGAGCCCTCTCCCATGTATGTGTGGAAAGCCTTGATCGCAAAACAGTGAAAAAATTAGATTCAAAAAACAAAACAAATTGGGGCACCTGGGTGGCTCAGTGGGTCAATCGTCTGCCTTCGGCTCAGGTCATGATCTTGGGGTCCTGGGACTAAGCCCCACATCGGGCTCTCCGGTCAGTGGGGAGCCTGCTTCCCCTTCTCTCTGCCTGCCTCTCTGCCTGCTTGTGATCTCTCTGTGTCGAATGAATAAAATCTTAAAAAAAAAAAAATCAAAACAAACCACCCTCTTCGTCAGGCCAAAGGGTTGAAAATCTGAGACATGCTAGAGGCAATAGAGGATCAGGATGGTAGGATTAAAGCGTTTTAAGGTGAAGTGTTTTATCTCAATAACCTGAAGTGAGCAGGCTTTAAAACTAAGGAGAATTATGCTTTCTTAGGACTTCTCTGTTTTGCTGGTTGAATATACATTTATTGATATGGATTATTTAAGCATGTCTAAAAGAAAGAACCCTTAAGGAGAAATGGTTACATTTCTCCCAAGGTAAGTTTTTAGGGAAAAACGGAGAGCAGCTCTCCATTGCACTCAAATTTGAAATGCTAAGAACAGCAATTTCCTCCAAGGAAGTGTGGTAATGGCCCCCTTGGGTGGCTGAAGATAAAAGTCAGGAGAGAGAAAGAAATTCCCAGGTAAGAGTATTCCCAGTTCCCAGAAAAAGTAGTCTATATAAAGGGATCAGTTTATTCTCAAAAGCATCGGCCAAAAGTCTGTGGTTGTGGGGGGGGGGGGGCAGCAAACAGCAGTAGTTAAGAATGTGGCTCTGGAATTGACTCTTTAAGGTTAAAATACTTAAAATCCTGGCTGTATCACTTATAAATTTTCTGACTTTGGGCAAGTTGCTTCATCTCTTTGACCACAGGTCCCTTATAGGTAAAATGGTGATATGAACAGCTACTAGTTCATTACATTTTTGTGATAAACTCGTGCAATGCCAATGGAATAGTGTTTGATTCCCAAAGGGCCTGTAGTAAATCTTAGCTAAACAATAATACTGAGGGTCCCCTGGCAAGTTTATCCTGAGTAGGATGCAGTTCTGCTCTGGAAGGAGCAGAGGAAATCTTGGGGAAAACAAAGATCCAAAGACATTCAGATGCATGATTTGGTTCAAATGGACACAACCAGTTCACCACCAATCCCACAAAAAATGAGTGTTCACTCTAAGGAGCTTAACAAAAATTGTGATTTCTCTCTTTGTCTACCTTGTATTTTCAGAGCTGAACTTTGACACTTTATGCTTCTCTTTCCAACTCGTTTTTTGTTTTTTTTTTAAATGCATGTGAATGGCACAGACAAAATTAGTCTCAGCCTCCCACTTGAGATCTCCAGGAGAATGTTAACATTGAATGGTGGTCTAGAGTCAACCAAACACACCATGGCCACTGTTAGCATATAGTTAGTTTGTAACTAATCAAAACTCATCATCAAACAGACTGATAATGTCTTCTTATAATAGTCAGTCTCAAACTTGGCTATAAATCAAAAACACTTACAATTTTTTTCTTTTTTTAAAGAAGGACCCATGTCATGGAACATTACATCAAAAACTAATGATGTACTGTATGGTGATTAACATAACATAATTTAAAAAAAGAAGAAGAAGGAGGAGGAGGAGGACCCAGGACAGGATACAAGCTGCTAGTTCAGTAAGTCTAGGTTGACGGCTAAAGCATCACGATTTTTAAAATTTTGTTGAGGAGTTCTGGTGAGCAATCTAGAAGCATTGCTGTGAGTAGACACCATCCTATTTTGCTAATACCGGTTAATACCTATCTGTTCTTACCAAGTGCCAAACAGGATTCAATGTGGTTTACATGGATTAATACACTTGACTCTCAGCTCACCTGATCCTCACCGTTATTTTAAAAGGCAGGCTGCTATTGTTATTTCATTCCACAGATGAGGAAATTGAGGCACAGGGAGGTCAGTAACTTGCTCAAAGAAGCACAGCTAGTAAGAGGTGCAGCGGGAATTGAAATCCAGGAATTCTGGCTCCAGAAGCCATCTATTGCCTGTCAATATTAGAAAGCAAAGCAAGCTTTCGACATTTGCTCTCAAGGAATTAGTGCAGACAAATGAGATGATGGAAATTATCATTAGTTATTATCTCTACAGCAAATGGGAATTCTGTGCAGCCATGTGCTTCCGTCAGACCCTATCAAGATCTGTACTATGATTATCACAGACCAGGTGTCTATAGGAAATCAGGCTCCCGGAGGAAAACTGTAGAAGGAAAAACACTCCTAAATTCAAGTGATACGTAGTCACGGTCATGGTTCTTTGGGAACAAACTACCCGACAGCAGACTGATCAGGTCTGAGGAAGGCCATCTACTCTCTCCCAAAGATAGTGGTCCCAATTCTGGAAACACAACAGGAAGGCACAAACTCGCATGCCTCCCAGCCTGAGTTTATGGGTGAAAAATAAAGTAGCAAGAGATATCAGTGCCATATAAGGTTGTAGGAGAGAAGAAGCAGTGAATCATATGGCCAGATACACATAATTATGCTCATTTGGTTCTGTGCAAAACAACTGTGAATTATTTACAGGTATTTTCGAATAAAATTATTTGCTGTCATTGTTCAGAAATAGCCAGAAAGAGAAGCAAAACACATGCATGCTTATATTTTTTTGTTCAGAAGCACATGCATATCCACATCACATTGTGTCAAAATGTTTTAATGCACATGTGGTGTGGTATTTATTCTTTAACCATTTTAATTAATATATGTCAACAGCTCTTTTCCTCAAGAAGTAGAACTTACACCCAATTTAAGGACATCAACAAATTTCAACTTTCATTAAGCCTGCTTCTCCCTCTGCCTACCACTCCCCCTGCTTGTGTTCTCTCTCTGACAAATATATAAAATCTTAAAAAACATAAATAAAGAAACTGTATCACTGGGTCACCGAGCCCCTGTGATTATAAATGGAACCTAAATAAACATAACTAGCCTCGTGGCCCATCTAGGTCTCATATCAGGTCACGTTTCTAAAAATCCTTATTTCACCATCTTGCCAAACTGACAGGAGATTTAAATCTTTACCAAAGGCACTGGCATGGATAACTCAGTGAGTGACATCCTATCACACAACAGAATGTTACCTTTCTGCATTTCTCTTCTTGTAGTGGGAGATCTTCAATCTCTCTATCACTCTCCCTTGAATCTCACTCAACAATGACACTTTTCTTGCTCCTAACTGCAGCCTTCCCAGTTGTGTTTTTGCTTTACAAAATGTAATTTTCCATCCCTTAAAATCTAAATAAATTTAAACTTAATTCATACTTTGCTCAAGACAAGAAAAGTCAGTAAGCCGAGAAAATAAATGCTGTGTGTGTGTGTGTGTGTGTGTGTGTGTGTGTGTGTGTGAATATTTGCTACTGTTCCCATTGTCTATGCAAGGAAACTTATCCTTTATCGTCTTAGCATATTGAAAAAGCCTCACTAAAGCAAATAATCGTATGCATCCCTGTAAATATCATTTCACATCTTCAGTATTCGCCACTTATAATAGGGCTTCACAAACCCCTGAGTGCAGACTTCATCTCAGGATGTTAAGGATGGTGGACCTGCATTGCTCCATGACAGAAGCGAGTGGCCATGGAGCACCTGAAATCTCGCTACCCTAAATCGAGATGTGCTTGAAACATAAAATAGGTCCTAGGTTTTAAAAACCTAATATAAAAAACAATATAAAATATATCATCCAGCATAATTTTTACTAAGTGTTGAAATTACCATATTTATTGTCGGGTAAATTAAAATAGATGCTATTGAAATTAGTTTCACCCGTTTTGTTTTTACTTTTTAAAAGTGACTCTTAGGAAAAAAATACAATGACATCTGTGGCTTGCATTTGTGGTCAGATTTCGATTACTACAGGACAGTTCTGTAGACTATTACCATTCTCAGACTTCAGAGGCTGCTAGGCAAAACAGCCGCACTCACGGTATTTGCTTAAGTTAATGAGGGAAAAAAACCAAATTGATTATTTCCTGCATAGCAGATGGTCAGAGACAAAGCTGAGCTAGACTTTGCCTCCTCTCTAATTTTTAGACCTGGTAGAATTTTTATTAAAAGGAACTTGTTTAGATCTACTGAAAGCATTTTTTTTTTTTTTTAGTCAGTTTTTAAAATACGGTATTTTCCACCTGTGCTATAATCCTACCTGGCTCTTTTTAACCCAGCACGTTAATCACACAGTGCTGAGATTCTAAGAAGAGCCACATGCCTATTTTCACCTTTTAACTGTCCGAAGAGACATATTTTCTTCAGTGGGGTATACAGAAAAGCTTAACTTGGATTCCACCAACAATTGGTTGGGTCAACAGCTGTAATCACAGTAGACATCAAGTTTTTGAGCCCTGACTTGCCAGGCAAAGGGGATTGCTCTACATGAAGGAGGTAATTTCATGCTTGAATAGCCCTGCACTATTAAATCAGAAAATTGAGTTACAGTCCTCTCACACCATGGAACCTGCTGTAAGCAAGCCTGCCTCTAAGGAGCGTTTCAGGGAATTTCATCGAGGACAAGACACTGAAAAGAAACACACACACAAAAGGAAACCAAGTAAGGTATCTCAGGATCAGACACTCTGGCGGAGCAATCTTTTATTTTCATATCTTTTTATGGTTTTGATAACCACTTGCATTTGACATGTTAAAACTCATGACAGAAAAATTCAAGCCGCGCTATTACAGGTGTAAGAATGTGAATCTTACTATGAGGTGAGGCAATTGTCACTGACAATGGTAAAACCGCTTTACTTATCACTAAAGCATTCACCCTGCACCCCACCTTAGCAAGAATGGGTGGCAGAGTAAATGTTAGGGTATAATATTTACTGAGGTAGAAGCCGACATCACTCCATCATTTCAATTCAGTCTGTTTTTTCTAAATTAACTTCTAGTTTTTTAAAAAAGAGTTTATTTATTGATTTTATTTATTGATTGATTTTATTTATTGATTTGACAGAGAGAGAGAGAGAGAGAGAGAGAGACGCAAGAGAGGGAACACAAGCAGGGCGAGTGTGAGAGGGAAGCAGGCTTCCCGTTGAGCAGGGAGCCCAATGCAGAGCTGAATCCCAGGACACTGGGATCACGACCAGAGATGAAGGCAGATGCTTAATGACTGAGCCACCCAGGCCCCCAATTCTAATTTTTATCTCACTTTTTTGTGTATACATCCTAATTCTGACTGAGAACATCTTCATTCTTTCTACATGCTATTGTCAAAAAGATCAGAAAGTATAATTATATAAATAAGAGAAACACTTTAATTATCCAAGTTCAAAATATTTCTCTTTTACATCACCTCATTCATAACTTTTAATCTTCCGAGACAGGATTATTAAAGCTGTTTTCAGATTGTGAAACTGAGGCACATCAGTCTAAACACTGATACAGGGCTATGACAGTCAGTGGAAGGAGCAGGGACTTAAAAAATATTTTCAAATCTAGGTTAAGGTACAGAAAAACTAAAGGCTGTATTTGAGTGAAAGATAATGCTTGGTATTTTGAGAATGAAGTAAAATGTACTTGTTTTCTCTGTGATGATTTTTGTTTCCACTATAATATTAAAGTAAACAAAAATAAGAAAAGTCATATCTTACTCCATTTGTTATAAACAAGTACAAATAAAATATTCACCAATCTAATTTAGAAATAGTCTGCTGTTTATCAAATGTTCTTTGCTGTTAGGAGATTAATATGCTTATCTTTCCTGCTCTAACATTAATAAATACTAATTAACTTACATGCAAGGCTTCAGCTGGGCTCATAATCATTGCATCTTTTTGTGTTTTGTTTCCCCAGTTGGCAGTCAGCCTAGTAATGAATTTCATTTTTATTCAACGTGGATACATTTTGTAACTATAAATTATAGTAACTTTTAATAGACCTAGTTTTAAAAGCTAATAATGAATCTCTACAATATACAACTTTACTTTGTCTGCTTAGTAGCCACTCCCTTCTTCAGATAAAATCCTACTCTTGATTTGGGGATTGTCATTGTCCCATACTTCATCTAGGTCAAGTGGGGATTGCCATGACTCTTTAGTTTCTGGTCATTATTTTGTGTGGTCTAGAGTGTTCATCTGACCAAAGGTGGGCCAATGAACCCCTTCCTTGTGATTTTTGGATGTATGTCCAGAGGAGTCAAGTTACTAAAAGAGGCCATGTTTCTGGTATTTGGGAGTTGTACAACAGTAAGGAAATGTAAGCTAATACAGAGAGAAAAGCAGAAGTGAGAGACACAGGGAAAGAGGTCTGATTCCCGGCTGCATCACTACTCTTTCCCTGGCTTAATTATTCTGCAAAATAAGGAAATTCTTCTCATCAACATTAATAGAAGAGAATAATGCCCATGATTTACCTCTCTTTGGTGAGCTAGTATGAGTTGTGTTTCTATTACTTACAGTCTAAAGAACCCTAATAAAAATGCCATAGGAACAGAGAGGATTTCTATTTTATTTTTAATTTTAATCTAAAATTCCATCTTTAATATCTTCAAAATATACTGCAACTTACTTGTACTTCTTTCTTCCACCCTCAGTTTTTAGTTTCTAACTGTGACCTCAGGTGGTTGTTCAAGTTTGAGCCCATATGTCTCTCTACCCCAGTAGAGTACCTAGAACCTTTAGCATGATTAATGAGTAATGCATTGTAGTAATGATAAAGGATGGATTACCTAAGTATCTATGTTTATAAATGTACAACTGAACTTATTCTAGCCCAAACTTACATTTTTGAAATAGGAGGAATCAGGTAAAGAAATGTGAATGCATTACTGCAGTATTTCCCAAATAGTTTCAAAGCAAAACTAGGATGTTACCTGCCTTAATTTCAGAGTTGACATTTGCACTGATGGTATAAAGTCAATGGTGGGTAAAGTGCTGGCCCCTTCAGCACTAAACTGTTCTAGAGATCATTAAATTCTTCACCAATATACCTCCCAGTAAAAAGCAATAGAAATACATCTCCAAGCAAAAAAAGCAACATGATAACAAATACCTTTTTTAAATATTCTGTGTGATGAAATGGAAAGAGACTTCTGATGATTAATTTTATATAACCATTTGACTGGGCTGAGGGGCACCTAGATAGCTGGTAAAACTTTATTTCTGGGTGTGTCTGCAGAAAATGTTTCCAGTAGAGATTAACATTTGAATTGGTTTACTGAGTAAAGCAGATGGCCCTCCCCAGGGTGGGTAAGCCTTATCCAATCTGTTGAGGGCCTGAAGAAAACAAGGTAAGAAGAAGGGAGACTTTGCTCTCTTCACTGCTAGAGTGGAGACATCCATCTCCTCCTGCTCTTGGACATTAGGACTCCTACTTCCTGGGCTTTTGGGACTCAAGTAGAGACTTACATCATCAGCCTCCCCTCCACCCCACCAGCTCAGCCCTTTAGATTTGGACTGAATTACATCACTGGGATTCCTGGCTCTCTATCTTACACACATCTATATGTGCTGGTTCTATTTCTCTAGAGAAACCTGGATACTACAAAGTCTAAACCACCTGGGCTATATAGACAAACAGGATGGTTGTCTAAAGAAAAGCACCCAAGAGACTGAGTCACAAGCTAAACTTGTTACTTGTTCCACGGAATGCCCTTGTTAGACAAACTATCATTTAATAATTAAGAAATCTGCTTGACATTTTCTTGAAAATTAACAAAAATAATTCTGTTTTTTTGAAGGAAGACAACTGACAGTAGTGGATTTTTCATCAATGTACAAATTCAAGACTTAAAGCAAAAATTATAATTTCGGAAAACTCAAATCCTTACTTTGATCCCGAGAGCTCTGTACAGAGCCCTACAGCTATGTAGAAGTTCTCTGATGATACCAGTTGTGCTATTAGCCAATATGATTGTTTTATTTATAAATCTGTCAAATTTTATGATAGCAAAAGCACTAAATTTGGAAGACTAGTAAAATTTAGTAAATAAGTATTTTCCAAACAAATAATGGATGATGTTACCAAGTTTCATTGAGTAAAAGATTTTAATATATCAGAATAGAAAGTGCACTGATACGATTTCAGATTCTACATTGCAGGTGATCTTTAAGAAACTACCATTGCAAGGTTTTGGTATAGTATAAAAAAAATCCCCTAGTTCTCTTACAGGACGTTAAAACACATCCTCCTTTTCTCACTATATGTCTCCATGAGATCTAATATTCTTCATATACCTAAACCACAGCACCATTTCCAACAGATTGAATGCATAAGCACATACGAGAATTCAGCAGTTTTCTAAGACTGACATGAAATCAATACTACTCTTGTTAGTTTCTAAATTTGTAAAATACAGTTACTTTTCATAAAAATATTTTATTTAATACATAATGGGCTTACTGTTATTTTTAATTAATCAGTAAACATATATTTAAAATTATTCTGTTTGAACTTCAAATATGATAAATATCATTTGTCATAATCTACATATATGAACAACTTTAGGGTTGTCCAATAATTTCTAAGATTAAAGTTTGAGTGCTGTTGGTTTATTCTCTATATTAATAGTGAGAAAGAAGGATCTCTAATGACCTCAGAATACAACCAACATCACTGTTTAAAAACAAAAAAAAAAGCAGCCCTCTGTGGCTCGGTTCTGATCATGGTATGCAGAACATGCTGACAATTTTCAAACTCTAGAGATACTTCATGAAATATGGTAGAATTGATGCTTTTGCCAGGTGTGCAAACTAGAGATCCTGAGGAGAAACAAAATACTCAATGAGTTTAGTAGTTAAATGACTGGCATAAGTTTAGAAGTCAGACAGCCTGAGTTTGAAAATCTGTTTCTCATTTTCCTTGCTCTGTTAACCTGGACCATTTATTTGACCTCTGTAATAAGCATCTGCTTCTTTATAAGGGAAGACAGCTATGATAGCACCAACCTTAATAGGTTCTAAGAAGATTAAGTAAACAATGCATATAAAGTATTTAGCACAGTATCTGACATTTAGTAAGAATCCTCTAAATACCAGTCAGTATTTCAAACTGTATTATCACAGTTACTATTATTCTTATTAGATGAGCAGACTGAAAGACTTTCTTAGAGAGAGGAGAGATAAATAATTTCAATAATATATGAAGAAAAAAAAGAAAGTCTAAAATGTTCTTTTTTTTTTTTTAAGATTTTATTTATTTATCAGAGAGAGAGAGAGAGAGAGCAAGCACAGGCAGACAGAATGGCAGGCAGAGGCAGAGGGAGAAGCAGGCTCCCTGCTGAGCAAGGAGCCCAATGCGGGACTCAATCCCAGGACGCTGGGATCACGACCTGAGCTGAAGGCAGCTGCTTAACCAACTGAGCCACCCAGGCGTCCCAAAAGTCTAAAATGTTCTTAAAGAATATACTTAACTTGGATATTAAGGACATGAATAAAATGGGAAAATACTTTTAATATTAAGTATCTATCTGTAACTCTTTTTTTTTTAAAGAAAAATCATCGTTTATAATCTTTAAGAGTCATATAAATATAACTTACTGTTATCTGGATCAAATAAAAACTAAATTATTTCTATTTTTTACTTATGAAATCCAGTAACTATTTAAAAGTGAACTGAAAAAAGGTATGTTTTATAGTTAAAATTTAAAAGTCTGTATTTCATGCTATGGAAGCTGACCAAACTCAATGCTCTAAAATGCAGTATGGTATTGCTTCATCTTGAAGTTTTAATGATCCCTTTAGGGAAAGTACATATCCATTTTAAATCAAGCAATAAAACCTAAAATCATTATTTTACTAAAGTACTTAGCAGAGAGGAAAATGTTAATGTAAATAGGAAAAATGTTATTAATATGAGCACTAAATAAATGCATTATAGATAGTAAAGTCCAAGAATATTTTCTCGTCAAGGATAAAATATTTTTCTTTTAAGGAATATATTCTTATTCTGATCTCAGTTCTAAGATCTATTCTCCTATTAAATTCTTTACTGTCAATATTATCTGCAAAAAAAAATGACTCAATATATAATATATAACAATGAAAAGTTAATTAAATAGAAATATGTATATCTACTGAACACTTGTTTTATCATTAACATCCATAGGAAGATCTACAGTTATTGACACTGAAAGATAGCTGAAATTAAATACACAGAGCAGATTAAAAATATAATCCATAAAATCTGCCTAAGTAACACACAGATGAATTATATATTATATACATATACAGCTATATATATATATATAGATTGAGATATCTATATAAGGATATTAGATTGAGATATCTATATAAGGATATTAGTTTAAAAAGTTTGGGAATATGAAAAGCAAATGTTTATTCTTATTTGTGGGAGTGACTTTTAGATTTTTATTACACAGTTAAGATTTTGGGGGAAATTTTTTCCAAATGGATTTATACACTTATAATCAGAAAGAAAATAAGGCTATTTGTTTCAACAAATACATGTAACTCTAGAAATGCATACCTTTCATTAAGAAATTATAAATGTAGATATGTAAAAGCAATATTTACACTGATTTTTAAAATAAGTGGTTTATTTAACTGAGGAAAAGCACCACACACACCCCCCTCCAAAAAAGAGAACTCTGTCTGACTTCTAAACTTATGCCAGTCATTAACTACTACCAAAACATATTTAATACTCTAGTTATGCAAAAGTAATGGAAGATAAAAGAACAATAATGATATATAATCAGCTTTTATTTTTAAAGCTCAGGAAAACAATTTCCATGTTGCCATGAGTCTGCATGTATTTCGAAATAGCTTAAAATAGTCACTGAACAAAAAGCACAAAACCCTGAAATGATTATGAGAAGGCTACAGATGTCACAAATTATTTTTCAGGCACTAATGCCTTCAATGCCATCTGTGTTATGTGTGTTTGGGTTGGTTTAAACAACTTGATGACACATTCATAAATTGGTATTCATGCTGAGTATGTGAACTGTAGTACAAAATAAGCAGCATATTTCTGTAAATTTTGCTGTGAAATTTGTTTTCAAATCAAGCACATAATAAAATGCGCTCTAAGTCAGCTATAGAGAAATGTGTGTCCAAAAACATCTGCCTCCCGAAGTATCTAATTGGATAGGCAGTCAAGTAACAAACAGAATTATGTCAAAGTTAGCTGCAAACATTCTTGAAAATTTTCATCATGAAAAAGAGCCCCCAAACCCAAAACACTGACACTTGTATATCCTTTCTTGAAAAGCTACTTTGCCTGGATATGAAATTGTAGCTGAAGCCTCTTTAAGTTATAAATGTCAGAGGAAGAACAGCCCTTAAAGTTAGCATTTAGTATGTCTTCATGGCCTATTGCAGAAGAAGAACAAATGCAAGAAATTTTATTTTATAGTGAATATTAGTAAAGTCCTTTGACACTCAGTCCTACAACCCTGGAAGCATTTAAGGGATTACTTTCCACATTTTACATAACTTCTCCCACCTTCTCACTTTAGAACACTTTATGCATACTTAACATTTTTAAATGACTATGAGAAAAATCCAAGGGAAGAAGTGAAATCATACGTGCAATTTACCACCAAATTTCCCATTTTATAACTTAATGTAATGAAATCAGGCTGAAAAATAACTATATATTTCACATGCAGATTCCTTCACCCATTTATGCATGTATCTTTTGTTCACTGATCAGTTACTGAATATTTACTCCATGTTAGGAAAAGAGAGAGGAAGAAAATAGTCTTTAGTTCGCACTCTCTAGGAGGAAAACCGATGTGTAAAAACTAACCACAATGAGCTGTGTAGTAAGCTCCCAAAGGTGTACACAGACCGCTCTAATGAGGGGTACTGCTTACCATACCTGGGGGTACAGTTAGGGGTGGAAGGGATTAGAAATGGTTTCAGAGGAGGGAGGTGATTTTGCTGGGCCATGAAGAGCTACCGCGAGGTTATCAGGTGGATTTGGTCAGTGAGGGAATTCTAGAAAAGGGAACAGCGCGGTAAAGGGGAATGTCCGTATGAGAAAACTGAGTGTTCTAGAGCTCCAAGGTGGTTCTGCTTGTCTGGATCATAAGGGACCTTTGGGGCAGCGGTTGCAGAAGAACTTAGAAAGGCTGTCTGAAGGAGTTTTAAATGATGCCAAGGCATTTAGAGTTAGGATGTCAGTGAAAGGTGTTAGGAAGAGAGCCATATGACCATATTTGCACTTAGAAGATAATTCTGGCAGACTTGAGAAAGCAACTGGAGCTGGCTGAATAGGGAAGGAAGCTGACCGCAGAGCTAGTGACAAGGAGATAAATTAGGAAGCTATTGCAAACCCTCAGGCAGCCAAGATGAGGACAGTGCAACTGGAAGAATGTGGAACCTGTAATTGACAGAATGAAGACATTGTGACTATCTGGATATGAAGGGTAAGTACGAGGGAAGACACGTGAAATTCTGAGTTATTTTCTCACTTAGCAGCTCCCATGTTTTAAATATCGTTTCTCACCTCTATATTCTATTTCCCATTTGAAAACTCCCTGTCAAATCTGTCAAATGTAAAAGCAGCCAGAGACGTTTTGGTATAAGCTGGTGACTCTTGAGTATCGGCTTTGCAGGTTGGTAGGCCAGTAGACAAGGGAGGGTTACTTCTCCATTTAGTGCTTGTGTCATCTCAAGCACATTGCTTCCATCTCTTAGCCCCTGTCTCATGGATATGAACCGAGAAGTAAATGAGCTACAATAGGTAAGGTACTGGGCACTGTACCTTAAAAAGAATGACCACAGCTAGGCACAGGAGTAGCTGAAGATACTGAACCAGTGGCCCCCTTCACCAAATGTTCTCAAGAGCAAAAGACTTTAAATATTGATGAAGTAAGTGGCAATTCTGCTCTTAAACTTACCTGTGGATGATCTAAGGGATTAAGGTGTGAGAACTTGGTGTATAAAAATCAAATTCCATGGTAAACTAGGCATTGGGGCAAATGGGTATGTCTTGGCCTTTCAAAAGAGGGTGGTCACCACTCCCCTGTGGAGGTTTATTATGCTAAAAACCTAACCCAGTATGGCCAGCTGCTTTTTCATCTGGCATCTACATATATACAAAACAGCTTTTATTTTTTAGAGTAGTTTAAGAATTAAGGAAAAAAAAATGATCAGGAAATTTAAAGTTCCCTTATGTCCCACTACATCCTCTCCCCTCACCACAGAGTTTCTCCTATTATTAACACCTTGCATGAGGATGGTACATTTGTTTACAATTGGTGAAGCAATATAGATGCATACTTAATTATTAACTAAAGCCCATAGTATACATTGGTTCACTCTGTGTTGTACATTCTATGGATTTTAACAAATGTATGACATGTCTCTACCATTACAGTACCACGCAGAATGGTTTCACTGACCTGAAAATACCCTGTGCTTCCTCTCCTTCCCTAATCCTTAATCCCTGACAACCACTGTTTTATTTTTTTTTTAACTGTTTCTATCATTTTACTTTTTCCGGAATATCATGCAGTTGGAATCAGATAGTCTGTAGCCTTTTTTGACTGCCCTCTTTCACTTAACAATAGGCATTTAAGCTTCTTCCATGTCTTTTTGGTGGCTTGAAATCTCATTCTTTTTATTGTTTCTCTTTTGTTTGTTTGTTTAAGATCTTATTTATTTGAGAGCGAGAGAGCAGAGGGAAAGTGGAGGCAGAGGGAGAGGGGAAGAATCTCTAGCAGATTCTGCCCTGAGCGCAGACCCCCAACTCAGGGCTGGATCTCGGGACCCCGAGCTCATGACCTGAGCCAAAACCAAGAGGCAGACGTTTAACTGACTGAGACACCCTCTTCCTGTTGTTGAATAACACTCTATTGCATGGATGTACCATAAATTTTGCTTTTTTTATATGACTGGAATGCTAGAATTATTTTAACATGAGGTCTTTCAGTGTTTAAACAATTAGCTAATCCGGGTTGTTGCTACTGTTTATTTATTTATTTATTTATTTATTTAATTATTTTTTTTTTTAAATTTTTTATTTGCTACTGTTTTTACCACTGTTTGTATCTATTAAAAACCTCATCTTTCAGGACACCTGGGTGGCTCAGTGGGTTAAAGCCTCTGCCTTTGGCTCAGGTTGGGATAGAGCCCCAAGTTGGGCTCTCTGCTCAGCAGGGAGCCTGCTTTCCTTTCTCTCTGCCTGCCTCTCTGCCTACTTGTGATCTCTGTCTGTCAAATGAATAAATAAAATCTATTAAAAAAAATACCTCATCTTTTCGATATGAAAAAAGGCAACATGTCAATAAATAATGGGTTAAAAAAAAAAAGTTGTGATGCGGTCACCAATATGAAAAAAGGCAACATGTCAATAAATAATGGGTTGGAAACAAACAAACAATAACAACAACAACAAAACCTCTTCTTTTAGCCATACTCCTCTAGGAGTTCACAAAAAAGAGATATTCATTAAATTTTACATTCCTCTACTATAACTTGAACAACAACAAAAAAAATCTGGATCATGTTAACTTCCAAGAGGCACATATTCCCACAACCAAAGGGATAGAAGATTTAATACAAAATGGGAAATGTTCCTTTTTTCCTTTATGTGTGTATGTGTGCATATATAACTTAAGTAGCATTGTCCAAGGCTATTATTCTCGTTTCTATCTCTCAGAGGAATCACTGACACAGGGTTTCTTACCCCGGTTTCTACTTTCCCAAAGGGATTCATGGATAGAAATTGGGAGTACATGAGATTAGTTGGAAAAAATACATATTTCATTAATTTCTAAATGGGAGACAGCAGTTACTTTAGGTACACACATAGGCAGCAACGCACGGACATATTGCAGTACCTGTTACTTTGAGACTACTAGCAATTATAGATATTTTAGCGTATCACAGTTGCAGGTATCTGGGATTATTATCTGTGGTTATCACTATTTTGAAATTATGATAGCTACTGGAAGTACCTCAAGTTAGAGGTAGGACACACTACTGTAATAAAAATTCTTTAAAAATATGTTGGTGACTCTATTTTGAAATACAGTTTATCCTTGAACAGTGCAAAGTTTACTGGTGCTGATCCCCTAGCACAGATGAAAATCCACATATAACATTTGACTCCTCAAAATTAACTGCTAATAGCCTACTGTTGACTGGGAAGCCTTACCGCTAACATGAACAGTGGATTATACATATTTGTTTGTTATATGTATTATACACTGTATTCTTACAATAAAGCAGATTAAAGCAAAGAAATTATCAATGAGGAAATTATAAGGAAGAAAAATACATTTACAGCATAATACTGCATTTCTCAAAAAAAAAAAAAAATCCACATGTAAGTGGACCCACACAGCTCAAACCTATGTTGTTCAAGAATCAACTGTAAATGGCTTCTTTATTTTCATATTTTGTACATTCTGAAAAAAGGTCCATAGATTTAAGCAGATTTTCCAAGGAGTCCACAACCCTGAAAGTTTAAGAGAAGCTACAGAACTTGGTAAAAAAAAAAAACATCTTTCCTGTTTTTATTAGTACTAAGGATCCTACTGGCTGGAATTATTCCATCCGGAATGGTTCTCAGTTTACCACCTGACTAGTGTCTCTCATATGCAGGGCTGAATTAGAGAAGGGGTTACTAAGACCATAGAAAGACTCAGCTTTTTCTGGATGAACCTCAGGATGCTGGAAGGGTCATTTTATGTGATCAATGTGGATCTCTATAAATTGAATTGACCACAGTATCGATCAGGAAAACAGCTGACATGAACAGATTAGCTATGCCAAATACTGATATATTTGTTGTATAACTTAGCTGGTCCAGAAGGTAAAAAGAAAAAAAAAAAAAACTAAAGTAAAATTGTTCAAATTACTAGTTAACTTCCTGATAGTATTTATTTTAAAGATATGCAGATTACTTTTTCTTTTCAAGGAGTGGAAGATCTGAATTTACAACTTCTCTAATCAAACTAACAAAATGATAGGGAATATTATACATGATTTGCTCAGGAAAAAGAAAATGGTTATTATAACTGCAATGAAATGAATTAATATCAGCTCAAGTTTTCATAAGAACTCATGATAAATCTCTTTTTAATATGCAGAGACTTTTTAATCAAGCATATGGGAAGCAATGTAATTTTGTTGACAAGAAGAATTTCCTTATTTCCCCAAGACTAAAAACATTTCCATATGATAATAGATATGTAGCAAGAAAAATGTGGTGATGATCTATTATAGTCACCAATAACAAATGATGGCAAAAGCAAAAACAAAAGTCCCACTTCCACAATTGCTTCAAATTTTCAAAAAGCTTCTGCTTTATTTCTCAATGTCAAATCTAAAACGTTAGTAAACCAAAAGTCAAGTTTCCTATATATCCTTACAGAGGGAAAAAAAAAATAATGAAGGTTATCTCTTTAGGTAAATCTAAAAAAAGTCAAACACTTCTACTAGTCTGGCTTAAAAACTTCCTTTGATTGGAAAAGGTTATTTTAGACAAGTTAATGCTCATTTTTCAAACTTTATCTCTGTCTACTCCATTAAATGTTTTTCCAACACCCCCATGGGACTCTATGCATCCTTACACAATCCTCAGATTTATCTCACTGAATTTCTTATTTAATAATACCTTCCCTACACTGCAACCACCCACCCCACCCCCACCATTTCTCAGGCTATTTGACTCTGTAGACAAGTGCCTACTTTCAGTGTAGCCCCATGGATTCTGTACCCATGGGTAGGACTGCTCATCCAGGCTCAGACTGTGGCTGCAAGCATACCAGTCCACATCCCCCTCACAGGAATACTGGTATTTGATGAAGGGTTTGCAAAACACTTTGAGGTACTATCTAGCTGGAGCTCTCTTAGACCATCCAACGTATCAATGAAAAAATGGAGACTGCACAATTGCAATGTATCTTAAATTTTCTTCCAAAGATAATATCCCAAGAAAATGCTAAGTGAGCTAGATTAAGAAAACTTAATGAGCTAGGTATGCATTGGAAACTTATTGCAATTAAATTACACCCTGGGGCACCTGGGTGGCTCAGTGGGTTAAGCCTCATGATCTCAGGGTCCTGGGATCCAGCCCCACATTGGGCTCTCTGCTCAGCAGGGAGCCTGTTTCCTACTCTCTCTCTGCCTGCCTCTCTGCCTACTTGTGATCTCTAATAAATAAATAAAATCTTAAAAAAAAATTTACACCTATCTAATTTAAGTTCAAAGAACATTTTAATTGGGAACGGTCACTTGAAATTGATCTTCAAACACTGTCTCTGGGTTTTCCCTATTTGGAAAACTTAGTTGAAAACTCAGTTTTTCAGGAATCCAGGTTCATATTTGATATTCAAACTCAAGGTCAAGTAAAGTTAAAACTCATTTGTTTAGCTTAACATTGGGTATATATATATATATATATATATATATATATATATATGGGACATATATTTCATTCTTGTATTGAACACAAATATCACATCTATGAAACAACAAAGTATCAGATGGAAAGTGAGGTCAAAGAATTAATACGAAACTCATAACAGAGTTATCATAACCCACAATTTACTACCACTTTCACAAATGGATTATATCATTAGTGACTCACAGCAGGCCAGAAGTACAAAAACTCTCAAGTGGAATAATTTTGAAATAGCTGATAAAACAAGCTGTGAAGCTGAGAAACAGTTTAGCACTTATGTGTTCATACTTCACTGATACTTGCCTTAATAAGACATCCAAGCTTCTATTTTAAAGTCAAGGACCTCAGAGTGTCAAAAGTAGACAGACACTTCGAAGTCAAGAAAACAAGGTTCATATTCAGCCTGTCTTTTCCAATTATTAGCTGTATTGTCTAGAGTAAGTCAACTAATCTCTTGGGATTACATATCTCCCATCTGTGAAATGGGATTATTACCTCATTTGCCAACCCAGGTTCAACCTTGAAGTTCAACTGAAATTTAATAGGTGAAATCATTTTATATATATTGAAAGCATACACATTTACAGTATAGTTCTTATGCTTCAAGTTACAGTGGAATGGTTGGAGGCAAGTGGAACTGAGGACAAGTTCCTAGAGTAGCAGTAGTGCTAACCCCTTTCCATTCCAACCTGTGAATGAGAATTTTATAACTTGATAAGGAGTGGCTGGGGATAGAAGACTCTGACTGGGAAATTTGTTGAGAAAACTCTCTTCATGCCCAATGGGTAGTTGTTGAGTCTCAAAAATATTTCTAACCTCAGTCACTTTTTTCAGCCAGGAAAAAGAAACTGACATTGAAGAATGTGGGATAAAGCCAGACAGATACTATATGCTTTAAAGATATCCTTTTTGATCTTTAACAACACAATGGAGAAAGGCCAGGCTGGGAAGTTAAAGCAAATTACTCAAGGCTCCACTACTGCTTGTTAGATTTTAGAGTTGACTGAAGTCTTTTGAAACCAAAGCTTCTCTAGAAAACTATCCAAGTTGTTCCAGAAGATTCCCTTATTAAATCAAATATTTCTTTATATCATCAGTCCTGAAAATTTTCATGTTGGAATTTTATTGTAGGGTTATTTTATTACTTATTTATTTGAGGGAAATATAAAATGACATCACAGGAAAATGTAGTAATACTCAGGTGCTACTCTAGTAATTTAGCATACATATTTTTGCATATTTTAGCTCTCTTGATTCTAACCACAATCTTAATTATTTCCACATTACAGATGAGAGAGGAAGTCTGTGACATTAGCCATGATGCTATTATGTTGCCTCTCTGGTAGAAGCAACAGAATTAGGATAACTATGTGATTATCCATACTAGGCTCTTATTTATTAATAGTCAACCAGGTATAGACCTGAGTAAATGACATACAGTATATGGTTACATAAACAAAGTGAACAGAAGTCCAGAATCAAATCTCCTACCTCTACCCAATTGGCTATAGTCTTGGTGAGTCTATCAGTTAAAAGTATTCTCTTCCTGTGGTTAAGGACTAAATCCATAGGTCCTTTTGTTCTGTTTTTGGTTTTGTTTTTAATTTAAATCTCCATCTGCCTAAAACTCCGGTGAACTTTTTTCAATCCAGAAGCTATGCTCCTACTTTCTGGGTCTCTGGACATACTTGGTTCTTGTGCATTCAGACATTCACATCTTCCTCCTCCCCTTGGATTTTGTGTGTTACCTCATACACTATCAATATATTTACTTTTTGGTTAAGTCAGTTAGAGAGGGATTCTCCCTGAGGGTTGCCGGGGGGAGGGGGTTTGGGAGAAGGGGGTGGGATTATGGACATTGGGGAGGGTATGTGATTTGGTGAGTGCTGTGAAGTGTGTAAACCTGGTGATTCACAGACCTGTACCCCTGGGGATAAAAATATATGTTTATAAAAAATACAAAATTAAAAAAAAAAAAAAAGAAAAAAAAAATAAATAAATAAAAAAAAAAAAAAAAAAGAAACCAAAGAAACATAATTGGTACAAAGATCAACCTAGAGGACGGCATACATAAAAGCTGCTTGTCACCTACAATTAGCATCTCAAATAGAGCTTATATGCCAGACATAAAACACTTGAGAACTCTAGGGGTCTCCTTGGGGTTGGTATATTGGTTTCTTATGGCTGCTATAACAAATAACCACTAACATGGTGGCATCAAACCACACAAAGGTATTATTTTATAGTTCTGAAGGCCAGAAGTTTAAAAACAGTTTCACTAAGCTAAAGTCCAGGTATCAGTATCAGGAGGGGCACTCCTCCTCTAGGTTCTGAGGGGAAAATCCATTTCCTCCCCATTTCTAGTTTGGAGAGACTACTGCAGTTCTTGATTTGTGGCCTCTTCCCCTATCTTCAAAGTCCATCCCTCCAATTTCTGCTCCCACTGTCAGATGCCCTTCTCTCTAACTCCTCCTGCACCCTTTAAAGCACCCTCATGATTACACTGATTACACCCACAGGACTGCCACTGAAATAATCTCACCATCTCAATCTACTCAATCACATCTACAAAATTCCTACTGCCATAGAAGATGATATTCACAAATTCTGGGGGTTAGGATGGAGACATGTACCACCAGAGGTAGGGGAAAGGGCATCATTCAGCCTATCAAAAGCTGGCATACTTAATACTTAATTTATTAATACTTAATGAAATGCCATGGGAATGATAGACTGCCACTGGAAAAAGCCACCTCCAAAGAGGAAAAAAAATTGTTTTTTCTTTCTATCCCAAATTATCATTCTATTTATAAAGACTCTTCAGAATTAAAAAAATATGGTAACTTTCAAAGCTGCTTTTCTTATATGTCATTTAATGCACCAAAGTCAAAAGTTTTAAACAACACTGATTGGAATTCCTGATATGGTATGAACAGATACAGAGTTGGGACTAAGGAGAGTTTTTCAATGTTAGAGTCTCTCTCTATGTGTATTATCCCCAAGTGCTTCTTATGAATTTGGTGAGACCTAAATACTGGGATATATCACTGAGCAAGATGGTTGCTACAATGTGTTTGTTGCTTAGTTCCTCATCCAGGAAAAAAGAATTTACCCAAACTGGGGAGGGCTGGGGGCAGATAGCTTTGTCAGCCCGGGCTTAAAGACTGCCTGGACTCAAGTGGGCTGCCTTTCTCAAAGCCATAATCCCTTAGGAAGGAAGGGATTGACTGATCAATCAATCAATAATTGGTCAACACAAGGGTATAGTGGTCTGGCCCTCCTGTGTCAATCTGAGAAAGAGCATCCTAGATAGGGGCCCCTATCCTCAAAACTCTCCATGGGTTAGCTGAAGCTTCCATTCAGACTGCATCACAACATGACTCAGTGATGTGCTGTAATCAATCTCACAGAGCTGATTTGTGCATCCAACTCTTCTCTACTACATATCCAGTGATATTAAGTGGTGAACTTAAAATCACCCATAGTGAGAGTACTTATATCATGGAAAAGGATAAATATTATAAATCAGAACTTTAAAAAAATCACTATTATTTCAGAGAGCCAGCTATAAACATTTATCAGCAAACCACTGGAATTCTCCTTCTGTTTAATCCTTGATTCTTCTTTTTCTTCCGAAAAGTATAGAACCCAAGAGCACTCTCTAGTAAACCTACCGCAAGATAATCTTTCAACCCACACCACACACACACCCACACCCACACACACCCCTAATTTGTAATACTTAAGATATTACATATTTATTTTAATCATTTTATGAAATGATTTTAAGCCAATTTTAAGTCAAGAATTCAAAAATTATATTTTCAATTGTTCAATTATATTTTCATTGTATGAAATTTTATTTTCATTTTCATTGTATTATATTTCAAAGAACTTTTTTTGAACGATGGGAGACTAAGTTGCTATATGGTGGGCTATCAACCCCAATACATTAGAATTTTTCACAAATAAGGGTATTATTTTATGTAACTACAATATAACAATTAAAATAAAGAAATAAGAATTGATCCATTACTATTATTTAATTCACAGATACCAGTCAAATTTCACCCATTGCTCTAATAATGTCTTTATAGCAAACGGCTCAAATCCAAAACTATGAGTTACCTATTATTGTCATAGCTTGTTAGTTTTTTTCAAACTCAGGTTATCCTTGACTTCTATGACCTTGACATTTGGAAGTTTTTGAGTCAGTTTTTTTGTTGTCTTTGCTGTTTAATGTCCTTCAGTTCGGATTTGTTTAATGTCCCTCATGATTATAATCAAATTATGCACCTCAGATGGGAACATCACAGAAGAGCTATTACACACACTATCAGGTGGAAAAAGCTTTTTTTTTTTTTTTTTAATTTTTGAATTTTTTATTTTTTATTAACATATAATGTATTATTAGCCCCACAGTACAGGTCTGTGAATCGCTAGGTTTACACACTTCACAGCACTCACCATAGCACATACCTTCCCCAATGTCCATAACCAAACGACTCTCTCCCTACCCCCCTCCCCCAGGAACCCCCAGTTTGTTTTGTGAGATTAAGAGTCTCTAATGGTTTGTCTTCCTCCCGATCCCATCTTGTTTCATTTATTCCCTTGTGGGGCAAGCTTTTGATTCATCCTATTGCTAATGGTGTTTACTTTCATCATGTGATTAAGGCAGTCCACTGCATTTTTTCCTTATAATTAATAAATATTTTTGTATAGGGGACCTTTGAAACTATTTACAACTCTCCATTGCTTATCTCTTTATATATTCTTTTATTTGTAACAGTATAAAGTCATGAAATCTTATTTTATTCAGTAGGTGAAAGTCCATTATAGTATTATTTGTTGCGATGCTGTATCTGTCCCAAGTTTGAATACTTGGAATCCCTTCAACTGGCTTCTATGTCTTCCATCATTCTTTTATTCTTTTTTTAAGATTTTATTTATTTATTTGACAGACAGAGGTCACAAGTAAACAGAGAGACAGGCAGAGAGAGAGGGGGAAGCAAGCAAGCTCCCTGCCAAGCAGAGAGCCTGATTCGGGGCTCCATCCCAGGACCCTGGAATCATGACCTGAGCCAAAGGCAGAGGCTTTAACCCATTGAGCTACCCAGGCGCCCCATTCTCCATCATTCTTAATGCACTCACCCTTACCCTCCAGTATAACAAGATATTCCAAGATCATCTTTTACTTTGCCCAAGGTCAGAAATTAGTCATTTCTCTAAGAAACTTTGGTTTCTTTCTTCTAGTGGAGTGGTATTAAGAAATCCAAGACATGGTAGCTCGATATGTTCACTGTTAGTTATTGCAATGTCATTGTTCCCAAGTCTCTCTGCAGTAGGGGTGTGTGTATGTGTGTGTGTGTGTGTGTGTGTGTGCACATAACTAAATTCATGCATGCCCTTGCACACTTACCTTTTAAAATTTGTCTTTTTATTAAAATCCAGAAGTTAACACTGATATCCCCAATCCCATCTCAAAAATATAGGGTTCATTTTAATTTTTCATTTCCATGTTTTTACCTCCATTTTCTGGCAGTAAGAAGCCTGCTTTATTTGCTCCACCCCACCCCCCCCATATGCAACAAATCTCCCAATCATCTTTTTCCCCACACATGAGCTCTGAAACTCAGAAAGGGTGCTACCCTAGCTCTATGTCGTCAGTTTCTTCACTCTACCCATGCTCCAACATGTAGCTCTGGGCTATTCTACCACACAGCAGTCTTCCTTCCACTACCCAAGTTCCAATACTCTTCCCTGTCTAGTTATTGAATGGACAACCTAGTCATACCACTTGGAGTCCAGCTGCTCATGCTAAATGCCTCTCTTTCACACAGTAATGTCCTGTATACCTGACTTGGCTTTGAAACCACAAACTGGCTGGCCCTCATGAGAAAGTACTCTTCATCTCACTCAGGCTCTAAAATCCTTTTTTGGGAAGCCCTCCTATGCAGGTATCTTCCTCATGCTGTTTGTTCTGACATGCCATGCCAGACCACCTCTCAATGGATTGCTAGATTTGCAAAGATTCTGATACCTGGTACAAATCTGCCATTCAAGGAAGACTCTCCCTTCATCCAGCTTAGGATCTCATGGCCATGTGGTTGCCCTCATTGTACTCTACAGGCTCTGACACCTTCTATCACACATGGATGCGTAGAGGCCTTCTTAATCCAAAATGAGCTCTGGCTTTCTGATCAGCTAAGTGTGGTCCTCCCACACGGATCAGCCCCACCTAATGGCTTCTGGACTGAAATCTTTCGGATTTCAGAAGGGAAATAAGAAGGAGAAAGAGGGGGGAAGAAAGGAAAAAAGAAAAGGAAAAAAGCCTTGTGCTTTATTTTGAATGTGAAAAAGTTTGCTGTTGTGACTCCCAAGGGCTCATTCAAGAAGTTGCCTTTTTCTTTTTAACCTTTCAGACATTTAACTAATTCCTGAAAGCTGCTTAAATATCAAGGCCTCAATTGGTGTTAATAGTCCCTTGTTAGCCCTAGAAGAATATAATTTTTTAAAGTGCTATATGTATTGGAGAAACCTATCAATTGATTTTGCTAAGTTTTCTGGCATACAAGGTATTTCTTGGGTACTCTTCACTCTTTCTCCTGCTAAAAAGCAAATTCCACAATGTGGAGAACGTGTTTAACTCCACGTTTAACTTGCAATCACAGGATCTGGCACAGTTCCTGCCATCTGGTAGACCGCATCAATATTGCTTAGTGAACGAGTTAGTTGAGTTCCTTTAGACCAGTCTTTCAGAACAAATAGAAAGCTATTTTGTTAGGGTCATGAGACTTCTGGAGAAACTGACTGGCATACCAGACCTAGGCTATGACATCCAAACATCTCACACAGAGCCTGAGATAATAACCATCTTGGGCCCAAAGATCTCAAGCAAAACACACCTCTGCCCACTACTTTGTTGAACTCATAATCAGCTGAAAGCCTTTGCCACCTGTGGAGTATAACCCAATGATACCCTCTCGACTGAGCTCTTCTAATAGCTTCTTTCTTTGTGTAATTTTCTTCTCAGCTTGGAACCCAGATACTGCTTTAATTTCACTTTTCTCTACCAAAAATACAATCAGTAGCCCCTGGTAATGGTTCTTTCAGATTCCTTCTTCATCTAACAGGAACGTCCAGGACATCCCTTAGATTTTCTCACTGTAAGGAATTAGAACCCTATGTTATATTTTATCCCAGAAAGTTACATTCCAATAATTCTGAATACTCATGAAAACTGAATTAAAAAAAAAACCCTCACATAAAACTGTAAATAAATATTCATTCATAGCATTTTAGTCACATCTTAACATGATTAAATACTCAAATCAAAATTTTATCCTTTCTCTAGCTGACTTTATTTGCATTTTGTTGATATAATACCACTGAGTATGCATATACATATGTCCTATTAATTACCAATTTCTGAAAATTGAAAAGACCTTTCCTCAAATAGAAATAGGATGATTCCATCCAAATTTATTGATGCTTTTTGTTTTGGTCAACAGAAAAGAGGCAAAAATCTCCAAACAAAATTATCAAACTTCCACTGCTTAAAGACTAATATTTTTATTGATCTTCCTTTCACACTAACATTGATTAAAAGAAAAAAGTAGCATCCTATAATTTACTTTCCTTCTTTGAGTTCTCTTTTGGAACTCTGAAACAAATAGCACTTTTCATTTGGTGTGGAATTTTCACTTGGATTTTATTTTTTCTGCATGTATTTATTAATTTATTCAATATATAATTACTACTGAGTATAGACTATGTGTTAAATACTTTGCTAGACTTCAGAATTTCAGTAATGAAAAAAATAAGCAAACCTTTTTGGTTTAAAAAAAAAATAACATGGTTGATTTTTTCCAAACCTTTGGATATTCTCAGTTCTAAATTTGAATGTTTCTGTGTGTGTGTGTGTGTGTGTGTGTGTGTATTCAAATCCAAGTATCTATTTGATATTTAAAATTCTAAATTTAAATTACTGTATTTGAAGCTGACACATCATGTGCTTTCTGTTCCTTATGAATAATTTTTCAATATTAAAATTACATGAAACTTTTGAGTAAATAAATTGAGTAAATCTTTTAAGCAAATACAACAGTTCTTTATTTAGTCAATACAGTTTCTATTCTTGAACAAACCCTGTATTTTGTTGTCAGGAATGCCAAGTTTAGGTTTCTTGTACATTTTAGCAAACTTAAATATTTTTTATTTGGATGGCTGGAACCTCATACCCCTATTACTTTTTGCTAAAAAAAAAAAACATTTTTAGTTGCTGAAACCATAAAAATACTTTAAGTATTTAAGTTAGACCTCCAAATCTCAAACACAATCAATGTAACCTAAGTATAGGTTATATAAATAAAAAACACAGCATCTGTAATTCAGTGTAATGAGAAGGCTGTGCACTATTTCTCATGCCAAATGATCTAGTGATCTTTATTAGACAGAGAATGCATCTTAACAAAATCTTCATTTTACAAAGGAATCTTAGAGCTGAAAGAAATCTCTAATGACATCAAGGTAAAAACTTGTATAAATGAGAAACTTATAGAACATATATGATATGGCATAATGAGTTAATGACAGAGGATGATTTTTTAAATGATTTCTGAACGTTTACACACTGGTGTTTTTTAGACCCCAGTTTAAAACACTTTTTTCAGGGCACCTAGGTAGCTCAGCCATAAAGTGTCTGCCTTTGGTTCAGGTCATGATCCCAGGGTCCTGGAATGGAGCCCTGTGCTGGGTTTCCCTGTTCAGCAAGAAGCCTGCTTCTCCCTCTTCGGCTCCCCCTGCTTTAGTTCCCTCTCTCGCTGTCTCTCTGTCAAATAAATAAATAAAATCCTTGAAAGAAAGAAAGACTTGAACCTTAAAAAAAATAACTTAAAATAGGTTTTACTATGTGCCCCATTTTTACTAACTTCCCATTGTTATGATCTTGGTCCTCACAACATTCATCTGTATTTACCATTCCTTTTCCTTTTCCTATGACACCTTCGGTATTCCTGTGTAGACAACATTCTAAACTAAAGAACATATCCACGTAAAAACCTACGAATGGATGTTTATAGGAGGTTATTCATAATTCCCAAACTTGAAGACAACCAAAATCTCCTTCAGTTGGTAAATGGACAAACAGACTGTAGCATATCTAGTCAACAGAGTATTACCCAGTGCTAAAACAAAATGAGCTATCAAGCCATGACAAGACATGGAGAAAACTTAAATGTATATTACTAAGTGACAGAAGGCCATTTGGAAAGGCTATGTACTTTAAGATTCCAACTTTACGACATTCTGAAAGGGCAGAACTGTGAAGACAGCAAAAGGATTAATGGTTGCCAAGAGTTGTGGGGTATGGAGGGAAGGTTGAACAGGCAGGGCAGAGAGGATATTTTGGGGGTAGGGGGTGAAACTGCTCTGCATAATATTACAATCATGTCTACATGTCAGTGTATATTTGTCTAACCCTATAGGATGTACACCACCAAGAGTGAACCCTATTTTAAACTACGGACTTTGGGTGATTATGATGCATCAAAATAGGTTCATCAGTTGAAACAAATGTTAATTGGAGATGTTGATAATGGGAGAAACTGCATGAATGGGGGTCAGGGGATATGAGAAACCTCTGTACCTTACCCTTGATTTTGTTGTATAACCACTGGCACTCTAAAAATAAACACTTAAAAAAAAAAAAGAAAAAGAAAAAGTTACAGCAAAACAACAACAATTGAAGGAACTCACAATCACGCCAGGTATTAAGTATAAAATACATAACCACACCAATGATCACAGCCACCACAGCCTGGATGTCACGCAAACAATGGCAGTGAGATAAATAGTGAAACACTCATGTATTCAAAGAATTTGAGTTGAGACATAGTTTTGTCCTTTCTCAGAAATGATTTTAGAACCTCCACTAACCACTGTAAGCAATGATGATGACTAACTCATCTGGTGTTCTGTGTATCCACTGTAATAAAATATTGAGTGGAAAATATAATTCACAATAATTCTCACAATAATCATATGTGGGTCCCTATAAACACAATAAAGACAGTGTGACATTTATTCACATACTTGAAAGTGGCACCAAATTAACTCTTTTATCATCACAACTTCATGAAGATGAAACTAATAATTCACAATGAATATTTTTTGGTTGCCACTTTTAAGCATAGTGAGGATGGGAAAGTTGTGTCATTTAACTCTATTTCTATCTTTAATAATGTTCTTTGCAAGGCACAGATATTTGATGTACTTATAAAAATAAATGAGTATTTTTTTAAGATTTTTTATTTATTTAATTGACAGAGAGATCATAAATAGGCAGAGGGGCAGGCAGAGAGACAGAGAGGAAGAAGCAGGCTCCTTGCCAACCAGAGAGCCCGATGTGGGATTCGATCTCAGGACCCTGAGATCATGACCTGAGCCGAAAGCAGAGGCTTAAGCCACTGAGCCACCCAGGTGCCCCAAATGAATATTCTTTATTAGGAAGACCCAATCACTGTCTACACCCTCTCTCATGAAGAACAAATATGAAAATGTGTTAACTGTGTGGCCTCAGCTGAGTTCTCCCAGAAAGCATCTGCCATAGCCAGGCCACGACAGAAAGAAACTCATCTCACAGATACCTCATGCCTTTCAGCCCTCCTGTTATTGGGGCTGCAGTTTTATGACACAGTCTATTAAGCACACAGTTGAAGCAATTCACTCCTGTTAAAATCACTCACAGCTGAACTGACTCTCAGACAACCAAAACTGTTTATGAAAGTCACTAAATGTCTTTTTGAAAATTATCATGTTGTTTTGGAGTTGTATAGGACACAAAAATTTTACAGTTAAATTGACACCTCCCCACAAATAAACACTGGCATCCTTCTACCAGTAAAAATGTCATCGTTACTTAAATTCTAGTATATGACCACTTTTCTTCCTTCATTCTTTTTTTGTTTGTTTGCTTCTGATATAGACTATGTGAGGATGGAAAGCTGCAACAAAATTTTTCAAAAGAGAAAACATACTTGATTCTGTTACATTGCTCAGCCTCATCTTTTCTTATAAACGGATCCTCTTGGCCATAACAAGAGGTTTTAACAAAAATACTGAAAAAAAAATGTTGCATAATTTTCACTCTCAAAGGTATTAACCACTTAAAGGTCTTACCTCATCATACAGTCTCTGAATTCTCGGGATAGGACTCTCCTTTACTTCCTTACTCCCTAATGCTACTCGTATGGTTATTTATCCACCACCCTCTGGGTTTCTTTATTTGAAATCCACACCATCTGTCTCAGCCACCCACTTAATCATCCCCGTTGTTCTCTCTTGTCCCCACTCCCACCACAATGCATATCAATTCTGGACTCCCTAAAATGACACCGCAGTAGGGCTCACATTTATATTTCTACTCCAGAGTCCACTCCCATCATCTGATTTGGAAATGCATTTGGCATGGACTTCTCATGCTTTAAATGCAGACGTATTCATTCTAGTTGAACGCTCAGTAATAGGACAGCCCATGATCATCGGACCTTGGGAATACATTCATTGAACAAGGTACACTCCAGCAGTTCACAGACAAGTCTGCTTGCCTTTAAGACCTCAGTCTTCTTACCACGGCTTCCTCCCTACTGTATACACTTTCAATGTCCTCTGTCTTCTCACAAAACTCGAGTAAGAATATCAGAAACGGTACAGTTTTGGAGCCAAAGAGACTTGTACAAATTCTGGCTATGCAACTTGTGTTGTAGACTGTCTGAAAACAGACAAACATGGAGAGGTATAATGGGATTAAAAAAAATAAATTGTTTTGCAATTTCAGCAAGTCTCAGAACTGAGGCCAACTAATGCTGGAAAGATAGTGGAACTGATATTGTGACTGAAGATCACCCACCCCCAGCTCTATGAGAGGAGATTAGGAATTTGGAGAAAAATTCAATGAAGTGAGGGAACTCAAAGGTATTGTGGGTGTGGTGGTATTTCTTACATCTAAGAAAAGGGATAAAAGTACTTCTTACTAAAGCCAAATGACAGAAATCTAAAAATATTCATTCTCAGGGGTTGTGACTTTCTATAAGAGATCGGCATCTCCCCTTTTTGAACAGATGTTTACTGGCCGTTTAATTTTAAACTGAAATGATGTTTTGGAGCCATAAAAGAATGCAATGAGAAAGGACCTGAAGAACTGTGATCTCCTCTCCTTGGTGTTTATAGGCATGCAAGGCAGGAAGCATTCTAGAAGAGTCTTTAAGGGTAGGGTGAGAAAAAGAAGTCAGTGGTCATGGAAGCGCATTTCCCTGTTATGTGTGGCATGGAACCATGAGTTTCAAAGGGCAAGTGGACATGGTAGGAAGTAGCTGGACTCACAGCCTCTCAGTGGGTTCTGCTCTACAGAGCTGTCTGCTTAGGAAAGGGAGCCCAAGAAGCAAGTGTTTCGGTGGCACATGACCCAAGGCAGGAACTGGGTGAGGAGATCGAAAGAAGTTTGCTGGGAGTCTTTGGCAATTATACAGTGAAGAAAACTCCAAAATGCCCCTCACTAAAAATTAAAGCATGGTTTCCCATCACACTGAAGGGTATGAGGGCCATCCACTATTAGCCTACACTAGGCTGCATCATTTACTATTTGAAAATGAGACTTTTCTACTATCATAACATAGCCAGAAAAATGAAGATAAGTCAACCAAAGCCTGAGAAGGGAGATCTTGCATCATATTTGGAAGAAATTATGGGAGAAAGCCATTTCCAATAGTTCAGCTCCTTTGACCTCAGTTTCCTAAATTGTAAATGGGAATAATGCCATTTACTTTTTAAGGCTAATTTGAACGTTAGAGAGGAGGACTAAGGTTGAGTATTTTTGAGCACCTAGCATAGTGATTTGCAGCTATTAGTTTCTCAATAAATGCAAGCAAAAAAGGACCCCAACTTCATATTTAACATTTTTGTTAATCTTCTCTTAGCTGTCATTATATTCCAACTACTCCTATTTTGCTCTAATATACTAAGCATATTTTAGTAATTCCCAATATCAGATAATTTCCAATGTCCATTTTTTCTTATTCTGCTTCAGGCTAAACTGACCAGGTGGGAAAAAAAATTAAAAAATAAATAAAATAAAATGACAAAAGTGCTAACTAACTTAGCCCAATTCAGATCTATGCTTCTATCATCATGTCAGTATCCCTCTGAAAACCAGTAACGGCTCTTTTTCTTATTATGAAAGTCAAGCTTTTCTGTCTGTCTCATCTTCAAAATAATATCAGAATATATATCATTATTCATCAATTTATAAACTCAGTGAACAAATATTTATCGAGTGCCCATCATACAACAGAGATTCTTCGAAGAGCAAGGGATATAACAGTGAATAAAATATCCATCTCTGCACTCAACGAGCTTACATTCTAATGAAAGAAGCATATAATAAAGAAGATAATTAAAGTAAAACATGCTCAACATTAGGTAGCCAGTAGTATAAAGGGGAAAAATAAAGCAGAGAAAGGCAATAGAAAGTGTTATAGATGGGTGTAATTTTATATAATGTGTCAGGGAAGACCTCAGAGAGAAGATGACATTTGAGTAAAAATCTTGAAAAGAAGGGAACAAACCATGTGAATATTCAGGGTACAGACATCCCAGGCAGAGGGAACAGAAAGTACAAATGTCTTGAAGTAGTAGTGTTCTTGGTGTGTTCCAGTTTTCATCTATATCTGGAACTGAGAGAGAAATCCGGTGAATGCTAACAGAGAATGTGCAAGAAGTATGGAAAGTCAAATCATCCAACGCTTTATAGGCATGAAAAAGAGCGGATTTTACACTGAAAGAGATGCAAAGCATTGAAGAGATGTAAGCCAAGTAGTAGCACAAAGTGTGGTAGGATCATTCTATTATGTTGTTCTGAGACTGTAGGGTACCAATGGAAAAGCAAGCAAACAAACACAAACAAAACAAAACAAAACAAAAACACTTAATTGGTTACCACAAGAATTCATTTAAAAATATCAGGGGGCGCCTAGGTGGCTCAGCGGGTTAAAGCCTCTGCCTTTGGCTCAGGTCATGATCCCAGGGTCCTGGGAGCAAGCCCTGCATCCTCCTCTCTCTCTGCCTGTCTCTCTGCCTGCTTATGATCTCTGTCTGTCTGTCAAATGAATAAATAAAATCTTAAAAAAAAAATATCTGAAGCTTGGGCTCAGATGACAGCAGTGGAGGTAATGAAAAGAGCCAATATTTTGAATTTGCTGATGCATCAGATGTGGAGTGCAAGAGCTTGCTCCAATGAGACATCAGGGTTGGCACGAGCAGCTAGAAGAAGGGAGTTTCCATTTCCCAAGATGATGAATTCCAAGAAAAGAGGAGGTTTTATAAAGATCTCCTCTGGTACTGAGTTCTGAATACGTTAAGTTTCAGATGAGTGTTCAACATTCAAAAGAACAAATCAAGAACACTGTTGGTGCTCAATTCTGGATGACGGGGAGAGGTTTAGACTGGAGATCCAGATAATATTTAAAATGAAGAGACTGTCTGAAATTAGCAAGGAAGTGAGTGCTGACAGAAAACAGGCCAGCTCCAACGACTCATCCTTGGGACATACCTATATTTAGAGTTACGGAGAAGTAAAGGCACCAAGAAATAACAAAGGGAAGGAATGGCCAAGAGAGGTACAAGAAAAATTTGGGCAGCACAGTGACTGGACAGCCAAGTGAAATTTTGTTTCAAAAAGAAGATAGGAATCAAGTATATATATTTTTTAAAGATTTTATTTATTTATTTGACAGAGAATACAAGTAGGCAGAGGCAGGCAGAGAGAAAGAGGGAAGCAGGCTCCCCGCTGAGCAGAGAGCCTGATGTGGGGCTCGATCCCAGGAACCTGGGATCATGACCTGAGCCGACGGCAGAGGCTTTTTAACCCACTGAGCCACCCAGATGCCCACCCAGATGCCCCAGGAATCAAGTATATTTTTATGCTGATAACCCAAGAAACATGAGGACGGAGAACTTACAATTAAATATAACAATGTAGGACTCATTAGTGACTTTGGCAGGAGCAGTTTTACGGCTATTGCAAGAATTAAAGTTAACCAAAGTGGTTTTAAGACAACATGAAGGTATGGAGTGGTTCAAGACAGTGACTTCAGCCAATTCTTTCAAAAAGATTTTGAAAAGGAAGAAAAACAGACATATCTGTGAGAAGCGTTGTCTGAAGAGATACTTTGTTTACATGTTTGTTTTTAAGGAAGAATAAATAGCATGCTTGCCTCTGGTTGAGAATAACTCAAGAGAGAAAAGGGAATTGATGGAAGAGGTGTGCAGAGTTGTTGTCATAATGTGCTTGAGTATGAGAGGACAGCATCAGATTGCAAAAAGACAGGCTAGTGGTCACTAGCAGCATGGACAATGCATTCATAGCCAACAGGAGAGAAGGCAGAAAGAGTGTAGGGCTACAAATGCAAGGAAGAAGGAGATGTGATGGTGAGACCAATGGGGATTTCCTTCTATTTGCTTCTGGTTTGCTCAATAAAATAAATAGTAAGATCATACACTGAGTGAGAGGATGTACTGGAGGTGTGAGGGGAGTGCTAAAATTGTGAAATAATAAGTTACAATGTGGAAGAGAGAATAGACAAGGGAAATGTCAGATGACTGTGGCCTGCTTGAGGGTAGCGATCATGACTGTGAGTCAGAATGACGGCCAGCATGACCATATGAACAGTCCTCAAAATAATCTATTACATTAGATCAGTCTCTTCAACACGCCATTTTGTGTCATCCCATTTTGTACATTTCTTCATCTCATCTCCCCATCCGCAATGGGATCTCCATGTTCCCCCCTGTATAAGTTCTGCCCATTATTTAAGGGCTAACCCGTGGTTCGTATTGTCTATGAAGTTTTTAGTAACATGACTCTGTCTTATTTTCCTCTTTATATTTACTAGCATTCTCTAGTAACTAAGAGCACATACTGGGAGTTATACTGCCTGAATTCAGATGTCCCGTGTATAACTTTGGAGAAGTTCCTTATCCTGAGAATGTTTCCCAATCCATAAAACAGACAAAACAAAACACAGGAGATACATCAAGGGATTTTTGTTGAGAATTCCAGGACATAATGCAGTTAAACTACTTAATATAATGCCCGCTAAGCAGAAAAGTTCCACAAATATTGACAATGACAATTAGTTACATTTAATATTATTATAGAATTTATTAATTCATGTATATTAATTGATTCATGGGAAGAATCTTCCCTTAATCACTACGCTATGTAAGCCCATTAAGGATAGGAACTATGTATTATATTTGCTTTTAAGTTTCTCACAAAATAGTGCTCAGAAAGGAGACACTGGATGAGTGTTTATAAAATTGAATTTTACTTACTAACTTGCACTGTAAAATTTAACTTTATCTTACGTAGTATGATGATACAATAGCTACTTTACAGAGCACCTAGGTGAAACCGATTTCAGCTTAGGTCATGATCTCAGGGTTGTGAGATCGAGGGATCTGACCTCTCCTCACTCTCTCTCTAAAAATAATAAATAAAATCTTAAAAAACAAACAATAGTTACTTTATATTGGATCTTTCCATTTGAATTTCTTAGAAAATTAACTAACCCATTAAATATAACCAACTAGCTTCCTATGATACTTTAGAAAAAAAAAGTCTCTATCTAATCTCTACCATATCATTACTTAAAAAGATAAAGACGGATATATATTTTCATTCTTCTTAATAAAATATATTATCTTTTATACAATTAAAAAAAAAGATAAAGATGTGAAAAAAAACAAACAGAAAGAATGTCTTTTTTCAGGGGAAAAATAAATCAAGACATGATAAGTGCAGTAAATAATATATAGTGGACAATATATTTTTTCTACTAAAATCATATGTTCCATACATATAAATCATACATTCCATACATTTTAAGTTGGACATGAAGTGTACAAAATGAAATTTATGTATTTTTAACAGTGTTTTAATATGTTTTATTTTTGACACTTTTTTAATGTTTTAATGCAACAAAATTACATAGGAATATTAAGGTATTAAATATTAAAATTAGAAGACTGAACACAAGTTTTCTCACTTATATAGCAATTATCATTAAGAAAGTATATTTGTTTCAGCAAGGAGACTTTGCAAGGTCATGAAAATATTATGGTATACAATGAGAATTTTTAGGCATCTGCCAACATCTCCCATGTCAGTAAAATGATGACTTACTGTCATAACTATATTAAAGTATATTGACTATGAAATCACCTCTTCCTCAGCAAAGTAACACTAGCGGAAGTTGGCATCAGAAACAATTTAGGCTTCCTGTAGGACACTGATATGTGTACAGAAAACATCTGTCATTGGAAAAAAATAGTAAGGAAAAATTTCACGCATAAGGCAAATTATTCCTTCCACACAGGATTTTTCTAGCAAATGCAGAACTCTATTTTCTTAAGGTAACCCTATTTTCTTAAGGTAAGTCAATTTGCAAATGTTTGTTAAAAAAGCATCTTTGCTTTGTTAAATTAGATTTTTTTCATATGGTAAGTTAAGAACTACACATTTGTAACCCCCAAGTCTACCTTTAAAGGGCTAATTTTAGAAATAGTAGATTCTCAAAATTTTTTAAATTATATTTTGCCCAATTACGCTAACACTATGTAGATAAATGTAGCATCAATTTCACAAAGGAAAAATAGAAAATGAGAATATTAATTGGATTTCTCATCTCTCTTCCACATCTTTCCTTTTTAATTTGAGAAAAATTACAAATTTTATGTGTTGGCAAAAACTTTGCCTGTAAAGATACTTTGGTTTATTTCATGTGTTCATTTATGGAACTAATGTCACTACCCAGATTAAAAGTGGTACATAAGTATGACTTTGTCTGTGTATGTGTTTGTGTGTATGTGTGTGTGCATGCTTGTGTGTAAAATCAGCAATACCACAAATCTCCAAGTTACCCAAATGTGAAACTTTACAATCATCTTTTGGTTCCTTTGTTTTCTCTTCTCTTGTATCAAGTCAGTCACTGGATATCATTTCAAAATATACTTGGAATATCTCCCTTCTCTCCCCTTAATTTGCCTCAGGTTTAAAACACACACACACACACACACACACACACACACATGCAATTGAAAATTCAACTACATGACTATCCATCCTGAAGCCCTCCTGAATGTGGTGTTTATCTTTCCCCTTCATTTTAACTTATTACTACATATTGCTTTAAATTTCTAAGACAATTATCCTAGAGAAGCTCCTTATCTAATTATATCTACATGAATATAATAGCCAGGAGAAATCCTATTAAATCTAAGCTTTTCCTATCTATAATATCCCTCATAGAAATAAAATGGCAGAAATGTTTCTTCCTAAATATCATTTTCTTCATGTCATGTTTCTCCTCTAATACCTTCTATTTGTCTACTAAGACATGTCTAAACAAAGGCAGGGGCATTGTTTGTAACATTCTTCATCATTCTTCCTAGGCCAATGATCTGGAATGGCTAGCCTTCCATTCTCATTGGGTTGTTTGCTCACAAGGCCTGATACACTTACTGTCTAAACCCTATCATCTTTTTCTATTCCCCAATTATCCAAAATCTATGCATTTGAAAAATTTCTTTTTCTTTTTTTCTTCACTTTTTTAGAATGCAATCCATCATATTTTTTGAGATGAGCCCTGATTTTTAATAAAGATTAATTAAATAAACTAATCTTTAATTAACAAAATCTTTAATAAAGATTAATGAAGATTTATTATCTTTAATAAAGATTCTGCCAAAAGTCACACAGAATAAAAATTTGAGGTATACAAAATTAGAAATATAAGGAAACATTAATGGATATAAAAGTGGATAAACAGGGGCGCCTGGGTGGCTCAGTGGTTAAGCCTCTGCCTTCAGCTCAGGTCATGATCTCAGGGTCCTGGGGTCGAGTCCCATGTCGGGCTCTCTGCTCAGCAGAGAACCTGCTTCCTCCTCTCTCTCTCTCTGCTTACTTGTGATCTCTGTCAAATAAATAAATAAAATCTTCTAAAAATACAAAGTGGATAAATATAAAAATACTTACAGTCCTAAATACCTCAAGTAGGAGAAATATAAGTAAAACTGTAATTGCCATGCTAGATTTTAAAACTTAAAATTAAATTACCTGATTATTATATTAGAATTTGCTAAATAAGGGGCACCTAAGTGGCTCAGTCAGTTAAGCATCTGCCTTCAGCTTGGGTCATGATCTCAGGGTCCTGGGATTGAGCCTTGCATCCAGGGATCCCTGTTCAGTGGGGAGTCTGCTTCTCCCTCTCCTCTGTCCTTCCCCCTTGCTCATGCTCACTCTCTCTCTCAAATATAAAATAAAATAAACAATTCACAAAATAAAAGGAAAAAGATAATTGGTCAACTTCAATATATAAACTTAAAAAGATAAATGAACAAATAGCCAGGGAACATACCCAAGTTGACCTATAATCCATGTTCTTAACCAGTACTTTCATTGGCTCTATTCTACAAAGAAATGGCTTCCTTCTCAAGTGCTTTTATTCCTATCCAGAAAGCGGTCTTCTTTCTTTCTAAGCCTGGTTCCATACACATCCATTCTATAAGGCCAGGATTCAAATACACTCACTTAAAGCTTTCCTTCATCTCACCTCCACACAGTGGTACTTCTAAATTCACACTTACAGGTCCAACTGACCCGCGAACAACACAGGATTGAACTGTGTGGGTCCACTTACACACAGATTTTTTTTTTTTAATATCAATATAGTACATTACTATAAATGTATTTTCTTTTCCTTATGATTTTATTGTCTTCTTTGTAGTTTACATTATTGTAATAATACAGTAGGTAATACATATATAAAATATGTGTTAATATAAGCTAGCACTAGTTAAGATTTTGGGAGAGTCAAAAGTTACATACAGATTTTTGATGAATGGGATTTGGTGCCACTAACCCCATATTGTTCAAAGGTCAAGTGTACTATAATTTTTTGGATATTTTCTATTTTGAATTAATAATGCTCTATAATGAAGAACTGTATCTGTTTTCATAAGTACACAATTAGATTTTGATAAATGATGAATATATAAAATAATTAAAAATTATTTAAAAAAATTATTTTATAGAATGATCAGGCTGGGAATAAAAACTGAAAACTATTATTTGGAATGCTGGGAGAAAGCACCTATCATTAAACACAAAGTGTTCAAAAAACAAAATTGGAAGTCTCATACTTCCTGATTTCAAAACTTATTACAAAGCTATAGTAAGACTGTTACTGCCATAAAAGCAGAAGTATAGATCAATCAAATAGAAAGGAAAGCTCAGAAATAACCCCTTACATATATAGTCAAATGGTTTTCAGTAACAGTGTCAAGATAACACAAAGGGAACAGAATAGCCTTTTCAAGAAATTATGTTGGTAAAACTGTATCCACAGTTAATTCAAAATAAATCAAAGACCAATTAAAGGAGCTAAAAGTATAAAACTCTTAGAAAAAAACCCCCAAAACAAACAAAAAAACCCAGTGTGGTATGTGGATGGCCCAATTGATTCTGCAGCTGACTCCTGATTTTGGCTCAGGTCCTGGGATGGAACCCCATGTCAGGCTCTGCAATTGGGGCGGGGTGGGGGGATGGTCTGCTTGGCATTCTCTCTTCCTCTCCCTCTGCCCCTCCTCCCATTCCATGTGCTCTCTCTCTCCCTGTGTCTCCTTTTTCAAAGGAATAAATAAATCTTACTAAAAACAAACAAACAAACATAGGGGAAAAAGCTTTACGACATTGGATTTAGCAATCATTTCTTGGATATGACACAAAAGCACAGGCAAAAAGGGTAAAAACAGATAAACTAGATGATATCAAAATTTAAAACTTCTGTTTTTGATCAAAAGACAAAAGTAACAGAGTGAAAATGCTCCTTACAAAATGGGGGAAGATATTTGCAAATCACATACCTGATAAGGAGTTGATATCTAAATATATTAAAAAAGGGGCACCTGGGTGGCTCAGTGGGTTAAAGCCTCTGCCTTCGGCTCAGGTCATGATTCCAGGGTCCTGGGATCAAGTCCCGCATTGGGCTCTCTGCTCCGCAGGGATCCTGCTTCTTCTCTCTCTCTGCCTGCCTCTCTGCCTACTTGTGATCTCTGTCTGTCAAATGACTTGAACAGACATTTCTGCAAAGAAAATATACAAATGACTAAAAAGCACATGAAAAAATAAAAGCACATGACTAATCAAATGACATTAGAACTATAAGATACACCTCACATCTAAAAGAATGGCTACTCGAAAGAAAGAAAGAAGAAAGGAGAAAGTGTTGGAAAAGATATGGAGAAACTGGAACCCTGCACACTAGTACAGCTACTGTGATAATCTGTATGGTGCTTCCCCCCAAAATTAAAAGTTGAATTAGCATATGAATAAATAATTCCACTTCTGGGTATATATATCCAAAAGCACTGAAAACACAACCTAAGAGTTAGCTGTGAACCCATGTTCATTGAGGTATTATTCAGTAATAAAAAAGTAAAATGGGGCACCTGGGTGGCTCAGTGGATCAAGCCTCTGCCTTCGGCTCAGGTCATGATCCCAGAGTCCTGGAATCCAGCCCCGCGTCAGACTCTCTGCTCAGCGGGAAGCTTGCTTCCCCCTCTCTCTCTGCCTGCC